>NC_037680.1:88914071-89066318 GCF_003255815.1 Theropithecus gelada
GCCCGGGCTGGAGTGCAGTGGCCGGATCTCAGCTCACTGCAAGCTCCGCCTCCCGGGTTTACGCCATTCTCCTGCCTCAGCCTCCCGAGTAGCTGGGACTACAGGCGCCCGCCGCCTCGCCCGGCTAGTTTTTTGTATTTTTTAGTAGAGACGGGGTTTCACCGTGTTCGCCAGGATGGTCTCGATCTCCTGACCTCATGATCCGCCCGTCTCGGCCTCCCAAAGTGCTGGGATTACAGGCTTGAGCCACCGCGCCCGGCCTCAAATATGATTTTTAAGCCGTAAACATTTTTATACTAGGACATTTTATATGCTATAGATTAAAATATGAATAATCATCATCACATTGGTTTACATTTCCAGGTTAAACAAACCTCAATCTCAATATAACAAGATGTTTAGCCTAAAACCTTACAATTTTATATACCTTATTTAAACCAGATTCAAGTAGGCATTTTATTCCAGTGATATTAAGGAAAACATTCCTTTTGTTAAAGAAGAGAAAGCATTGATATTTAAAAGACATAGAATATTTTATTGATTTGATCAAGTAGTTCGGAGTCCTAGGTATAATTTTAAAATATCTTAGTAACATTTTACTAAAAGTCACCTAGCATAGACATATGAAACTAATTGATACTATATTTTATTAAAACATGTACAAGTTTACATAGTCCCTATGAAAGTAACTTTAGAGTCATAAAGCTAACAATGGTAATTATAATAAATAATCTCTCATCTCAAGAAAATCATTTGCTTTAACTCCATCAAGATCATTAGCCCATAAACTTGATCTTATTGGTAGAAATTTCCAATGAGAGGTGCTTATTATTAAGCAGGGAAAAATAAGCGAAAGTGTATTGAGAAGTTTTGTCAATTTAAAATAACACAGAGATAATCCTTATTCAGCTATAAAGTGTTACTATGAGTAAAAAATAAAAAATAATTTACACTGAGTTCTCAAATTTGTATTAAAGGTGGCACAGCAGGTTGTAAACTTTAACATAAGCTGGTACTGCATGTTTTGTTTTTTATCATTTAAATTGTGGCACTACAATTTGGAAGCTGTGCAGCTTGTTACTCCAAGACAAATCTCACCTAAGAGGATATGGCAGCCTTCCACACTGTGGTCTGATTGCATTAGACCAAGTACGGCTAAAGAAAGAAATATTTTGACAGGGGAGATTGCACTTGAACACATCAAAGTGTCAGTTCAGATATGTGGCATCTGAAAAGCACCCTCCTCTTCTCCCCGTTGCATGAAATTTGCCACCTCTCATTGTCTCTTCCAGATGGTGTACTGAGTTCTCTTCAGCTTTATTCCTAGAGAGCTCAAGTTGACATCAATCTGTTATGCCATTTTCTTGTAATACTAATGTGGCTTATTTATCAATGCCAATTAATCAATGGCACAGAACGGGTTCTTCCTTAGCAGCTAATGTTGTTTCATTTTTTTAATATTCAAAAAAAATTTAAAGGCAGTGACCAGATTGGGAAGCCATGCATCTGGCAGACTGTGGCCACTTAGGAGGCATTCAACTGACGTAAAGGTGAAGTCATTTATTTCAAAATACGATTAAGAAGCATACTGGGAGGTTATTATTTCTAGCAGAAGGGTGAGAGTAATTCTGTAAGAAGAAATTTTTTTTATAATAACAAATCATGTCTGTCTTAATGGCTTTGTATCACCATATAAATAAAAAGACAACCCTATCATATTTGTAAATTTTTAGCTTTTTATTAATCTTAGTGCAGCATCATTACACAAAAGATATAAGGAAATCCCCAAATCTACTACAGTTATACTTTATCACTGTGATCTTCTATTTTTCAGAGTAAATATACTGTAGGATAGGACTTACATAATAAGAGATACCCAAAATATCATAATATTTTCAGGCAATCTAGGATTACTGCAATAGTTGCTCTGAATTTCAATTCTGGGGGTCATATCAAAATCACCTACCTTCTGGGCCCTAGAATAAGGGCAAAAATTACATAAGATATCAAATGATGCCACCATCAATGGAATGAAATAATAGCTAGTGAGCCAGATTCCCCAATTCAAACAAGAAAAAGAAGAAGAAAAAATTACTATTTAGCATCGGTAATTTGGATCTAATAAACAATTATAAAAATGATATTAATGATCCCTAGTTCCTTCAAGTAGTTTATCAACCTCATTATAGTTGTATGAGGAAAGGTGTACTTTGAAAACATTAGAATGGAATATGGTATTCAAGTTAATATAGTGTAAGCATTCTAAAATAAATATTTTGTACTATCTACTTAATGTTGATTGTGTACACAATCTTCTAGGGGAGGTCCTAGCAATGTAAAAACCTTATGGTTTCAACAATATGATAAAGAAAATATGGGCAAAAGAGAGACTGGTATAATTCATTAATAACAAATAATGGGCATATTAATAAAAATATTTTTTCATGATACATAGAAATTTATGAGGTATGTGGAAGAAAATAATTAAATAATGAAATCCCTTTTTTTTTTTTTTTCATTGTAAGTCAACCTCATAAGTCTATCCTTTTTATCCCTGGATTCCAAATGCAACACTGAGGAAGTCTCAGCCAAAAGACTGTTGGTTTTACCCTAGAATTTGACACAAAATGAAATTCACAGGTCATGTCTGGAGCATTCTGACAAGACATACTACTGTGATATTGCCTTTGAAAAACTCCGGAGGGCAGAATTTGAGATCAGAATTAACTAAAAATGTTAAAAAGTTGGGGAAGGGGCATTGAGAAAATAATTTCTGCTTTACAACCACCATGCCCATCTTAACCTGTTTATATTTTCGAGCTCTACAAAGAGAGAAGATTAGGAGAAAATATATTTCTCTAAACCTTGTATTTCACCGTATGTTTTATTTGACCCATATACTTTTCCTTTCTCAAACTTTATCATTTCCCTCATGGTTTGCCATTCCTCTCACCTTGCACCAAAACAAAGAAAATATCTTTTCAGATTTAATCTGTCTTTTACAGTCTGGTTTAAGTTTCAATTCTTCCAAAACCTTGGCAGAGAATCCCAGTGATCTCATCCTACTTTCTAAATATGTGTCTTGTTTCCTTCCTCTATAATAATTAATATGTTCTAGCTGACATTAGTTAAGCACTTACCATGTGCCAGACACACATTCTTACAACTGATTACATGTATTTCCTCATTTTATCCTCACAACAACCCAATGAAGTTGGGTTACTATCATCTCCCTTTTATAGACGTTAAGGGACTTTTCCAATGTTGCACAAGTGCAGAGCCAGGATTTGAATCACAGTCATTTTACTGTAGAACCATAAAAAAACTCTCAGAAGTCTATAAATTATTTCAGTAAAACTGTGCTTTAAAACCATAGTGTGTATATTATCTTTTCAAAGTAACATTTTCCTGATTATTAAGGAAATACAAGCTTATCATAGAAAATTTGAAAACATCTGTAAAAATAGTTGGAAAAAAAAAAGTCCTTTATAAATCATCCTCCTGACTAGTATTAGGTCAGTGTATTTTTTGGGTGTATTTTGAATGTGGAAGTATATGTGCCAAAACCTTTGTAAAATATTGATCACACTGAATATATAAATTGGTTTTCTATATTTCCTGTTACTACTATCTCATGAAAATTTTCCTTAGGCTTCAATAGTTTTGAAAAATAATTTTGATAATCAAATGGAAGCTATCCTCCTATAATGGTAAGTGAATAATTCAAACATCATAAGTAGTTCTCTATGCTGTTGTCATATATTATTAATAACAAAATATCAGATATTAACATTAATATTATTCATGTTGTCAGTGCAATCTTTCCAACACTGAGATGAAACTGTAGAGAAGGTTTAATTCTACTGTAAAAGGTGGAATTATATCACAGAATCACAAATGAGTTTCCTATTATGGAAAAATAAAAACCTGAGAATGTCATGAAGGCTTGATATCAATTGCTGTTTCCAAGAGTTTAGAAAACAACCATCAATGTTCCTATCCAGAGACAAATCTGGATTGTGCTGCCAACCTTATAACCTGGCCCTCACCTTGCTTACAGCAGCTTGTCAAGGAAAGAGAAAAAAAACAAAAGAGCCTTTTGCTCTTTTTCTTGTGCTCTCTGAGATACTTCCCTTTCCTTCTCACTATTTACAAAAGGGAAGTGGGAGAAAAATTCAGGGATAATGTATTTTAAATGATTTATATGGCTAAGTTAAATGTTGTGGGGGGGGGGTGTGTAACTTTCAAAGGATGTAGGCATCCTGAGTCAACAGGCTTTGCATCTGCCAGTGTTCCTTTGAAAACCTCAGGAGAGTCTTTAAAAGCAAATAGATGATCCTCTATGGGAGCTGGCTTAGATATGTGCTGTCTCCAAGAGCTCTGTAAATGTAGATTAACTGACCTCTCTGGGTCCTTCTCTTAATCCCATGCTCTGAATATGGAAATGACAGTTCACGTGTATCTCCAATGCAACAGTCAAATACGTTTAACTTAAAAGAACTAATTTATGCTAATAAGACTTTCAGCAAAGATGAGAACTGCAAATTGCTTTGTTTTAAAAGCTTGAATTAATTGGATTAATATTTCATTTTAAGCAGCTTGAATATGGCCACATGACTAATAAATGTGCATGAAGTAAAATCTATTCACTGAGTGTACTATTTCTCCTTAAAAAATAACTAGGATGTTATCTACATTTTAATAACAGAAATCAATATTGCATTCAATTTATTTATTCAACAAATACGTATTGAACACAATTAAATGAAAAGCTCTGTTGAGTTTGTAGGAGATGAAAAAAATGAATATGATGTAATCAAGTAGCTTACAAGTTAGTGCAAGGATATAGATAAAAGCACAAGTTAGAAAGAGATTTCATAAAAGATGTAGCTTAAAAATAAGTGGTGTGCAGAAATAATTGACACCTCTAGAATCAGAAAGGGGCTTATGAAGAAAGTAACATTTCAGCTCTGTCTTGAAGGGAATTAGAAATGCGATGCGAGGAATAAGTATTCAAGAAGAGAAAACAATAACAGGAAAAGGAGTCAGGGAAGGAAATCTTTAGTGTAAATACAGACAACAGCACAGCTTCTTTACTTCCTATGTGACTAGATTTCTTCGGGTGCACAGTAAGTTCTCCTGGCATTTGCCATCTAAGGTATTTCCTGACATTTCATTCAGTGTTTTTGGGAATGCCAACCTTATGTCTCAGTTTCCTCAACTGAAAGAAACCTATAGGATTAGATGACTTACAAGTTCTTTCTGGTTCAAATCTCTGAAAATGTGAGTCATTTAAAAATCATGTTGATTAAATTGTCAACCAAATACTTAAAGAATTTTAGGTATCAATAAATTATTGGAAATAAAATTATTTACCAAAAAAAAGGCAAAAGAAAATGATAGTTTGAGAAAAGGCAAAATAGAAAATTATTGTGTCACTGCTGTTTGTTTAAATTCTGAAGAGGTATGGATGCCTTATCATATCTTCCAATTAGTATCTGATATTTACCACAACCTACAATTGGGGTATAAACTAAAGCATCTAAGTAGATATAATTCTTCTGTAGGAAACATTTAGAATTGCACCTTTATGCCCTCATCTGTTACCTCCAGTGGAATGTTATTTGTGTTCCCTTGTCAAAAAAATTACTGCTTTATGAGTAAACTATTAATATTTCAAAAATATTTCTAAAGTTTTTCCCCTCATATTTGGGGTTAAGAGAACTGTGGCTGAAAATTTCTAATTAATGTTGTCATGATTTCCAGCATATTTGTATTTAGAAATATAAGTTTGTGTGGTGAAATTATTAGAATTGGTTTAAACCTTCAAAGATGAAAAGAGACAAAGAAGGCCATTACATAATGGTAAAGGGATCAATTCATCAGGAAGAGCTAACTATCCTAAATATATATGCACCCAATACAGGAGCACCGAGATTCAAAAAGCAAGTCCTTAGAGACTTACAAAGAGACTTAGACTCCCATACAACAATAATGGGAGACTTTAACACCCCACTGTCAACATTAGACAGATCAACGAGACAGAAAGTTAACAAGGATATCCAGGAATTGAACACAACTCTGCACCAAGCAGACCTAATAGACATCTACAGAAATCTCCATCCCAAACCAACAGAATATACATTCTTCTCAGCACCACATCACACTTATTCCAAAACTGACCACATAGTTGGAAGGAAAGCACTCCTCAGCAAATGTAAAAGAATAGAAATTATAACTAACTGTCTCTCAGACCACAGTGAAATCAAATTAGAACTCAGGACTAAGAAACTCAATCAAAACCACTCAATTACATGGAAACTGAACAACCTGCTCCTGAATGACTACTGGGTACATAACGAAATGAAGGCAGAAATAAAGATGTTCTTTGAAACCAATGAGAACAAAGATACAACATACCAGAATCTCTGGGACACATTTAAAGCAGTGTGTAGAGGGAAATTAATAGCACTAAATGCCCACAAGAGAAAGCAGGGAAGATCTACAATTGACACCCTAACATCACAATTAAAAGAACTAGAGAAGCAAGAGCAAACACATTCCAAAGCTAGCAGAAGGCAAGAAATAACTAAGATCAGAGCAGAACTGAAGGAGATAGAGACACAAAAAAACCCTCCAAAAAATCAACGAATCCAGGAGCTGGTTTTTTGGAAAGATCAACAAAATTGATAGACTGCTAGCAAGACTAATAAAGAAGAAAAGAGAGAAGAATTAAATAGACATAATAAAAAATGATAAAGGGGATATCACCACCAACCCCACAGAAATACAAACTACCATCAGAGAATACTATAAACACCTCTATGCAAATAAACTAGAAAACCTAGAAGAAATGGATAATTTCCTGGACACTTACACTTTCCCAAGACTAAACAAGGAAGAAACTGAATCCCTGAATAGAATAATAGCAGGCTTTGAAATTGAGGCAATAATTAATAGTCTACCAACCAAAAAAAAGCAGAAGACCAGATGGATTCACAGCTGAATTCTACCAGAGGTACAAGGAGGAGCTGGTACCATTCCTTCTGAAACTATTCTAATCAACAGAAAAAGAGGGAATCCCCCCTAACTCATTTTATGAGGCCAACATCACCCTGATACCAAAGCCTGGCAGAGACACAACAAGAAAAAGAGAATTTTAGACCAATATCCCTGATGAACATCGATGCAAAAATCCTCAATAAAATACTGGCAAACCAAATCCAGCAGCACATCAAAAAGCTTATCCACCATGATCGAGTGGGCTTCATCCCTGGGATGCAAGGCTGGTTCAACATACGCAAATCAATAAACATAATCCAGCATATAAACAGAACCAAAGACAAAAACCACATGATTATCTCAATAGATGCAGAAAAAGGCCTTCAACAAAATTCAAGAGCCCTTCATGCTAAAAACTCTCAATAAATTCGGTATTGATGGAATGTATCTCAAAATAATAAGAGCTGTTTATGACAAACCCACAGCCAATATCATACTGAATGGGCAAAAATTGGAAGCATTCCCTTTGAAAACTGGCACAAGACAGGGATGCCCTCTCTCACCACTCCTATTCAACATAGTGTTGGAAGTTCTGGACAGGGCAATCAGGCAAGAGAAAGAAATCAAGGGTATTCAGTTAGGAAAAGAAGAAGTCAAATTGTCCCTGTTTGCAGATGACATGACTGTATATTTAGAAAACCCCATTGTCTCAGCCCAAAATCTCCTTAAGCTGATAAACAACTTCAGCAAAGTCTCAGGATACAAAATCCATGTGCAAAAATCACAAGCATTCTTATACACCAGTGACAGACAAACAGAGAGCCAAATCATGAATGAACTCCCATTCACAATAGCTTCAAAGGGAATAAAATACCTAGGAATCCAACTTACAAGGGATGTAAAGGACCTCTTCAAGGAGAACTACAAACCACTGCTCAGTGAAATAAAAGAGGACACAAACAAATGGAAGAACATACCATGCTCATGGATAGGAAGAATCAATATTGTGAAAATGGCCATACTGCACAAGGTAATCTATAGATTCAATGCCATCCCCATTAAGCTACCAATGACTTTCTTCACAGAATTGGAAAAAACAGCTTCAAAGTTCATATGGAACCAAAAAAGACCCCGATTGCCAAGACAATCCTAAGTCAAAAGAACAAAGCTGGAGACATCATGCTACCTGACTTCAAACTATACTACAAGGCTACAGTAACCCAAACAGCATGGTACTAGTACCAAAACAGAGATATAGACCAATGGAACAGAACAGAGTCCTCAGAAATAACACCACACATCAACAGTCATCTGATCTTTGACAAATCCGACAAAAACAAGAAATGGGGAAAGGATTCCCTATTTAATAAATAGTACTGGGAAAATTGACTAGCCATAAGTAGAAAGCTGAAACTGGATCCTTACCTTACTCCTTACATGAAAATTAATTCATGGATTAGAGACTTAAATGTTAGACCTAAAACCATAAAAACTCTAGAAGAAAACCTAGATAATACCATTCAGGACATAGGCATGGGCAAGGACTTCATGTCTGAAACACCAAAAGCAATGGCAACAAAAGCCAAAATTGACAAATGGGATCTAATTAAACTAGACAGTTTCTGCACAGCAAAAGAAACTACCATCAGAGTGAACACGCAACATTTTTGCAATCTACTCATCTGACAAAGGGCTAATATCCAGAACCTAAAAAGAACTCAAACAA
This sequence comes from Theropithecus gelada, assembly GCF_003255815.1. Classification (NCBI taxonomy): domain Eukaryota; kingdom Metazoa; phylum Chordata; class Mammalia; order Primates; family Cercopithecidae; genus Theropithecus; species Theropithecus gelada. The sequence continues at coordinate 88,922,800 of NC_037680.1, forward strand.
ACTTACAAGAAAAAAACAAACAACCCCATCAAAAAGTGGGCAAAGGATATGAACAGACACTTCTGAAAAGAAGACATTTATACAGCCAACAGAGACATGAAAAAATGCTCATCATCACTCGCCATCAGAGAAATGCAAATCAAAACCACAATGAGATACCATCTCATGCCAGTTAGAATGGCAATCATTAAAAAGCCAGGAAACAACAGATGCTGGAGAGGATGTGGAGAAATAGGAACACTTTTACACTGTTGGTGGGACTGTAGACTAGTTCAACCATTGTGGTAAACAGTGTGGCGATTCCTCAAGGATCTAGAACTAGAAATACCATTTGACCCAGCCATCCCATTACTGGGTATATACGCAAAGGATTATAAGTCATGCTGCTATAAAGACACATGTACACGTATGTTTATTGTGGCACTATTCACAATAGCAAAGACTTGGAATCAACCCAAATGTCCATCAGTGACAGATTGGATTAAGAAAATGTGGCACATAGACACCATGGAATAATATGCAGCCATAAAAAAGGATGAGTTCGTGTCCTTTGTAGGGACATGGATGCAGCTGGAAACCATCATTCTCAGCAAACTATCACAAGAACAGAAAACCAAACACTGTATGTTCTCACTCATAGGTGGGAACTGAACAATGAGATCACTTGGACACAGGAAGGGGAACATCATACCGGGGCCAATTGTGGGGAGGGGGAAGGGGGAAGGGATAGCATTAGGAGATATACCTAATGTAAATGATGAATTAATGGGTGCAGCACACCAACATGGCACATGTATACATATGTAACAAACCTGCACGTTGTGAACATGTACCCTAGAACTATAATAATAATAATAATAATAAAGAATTGGTTGAAAATATTTGATGTATCTACTTGCAGGAGCCTTCAACATACATTCAAAAATTTGTTTGTCTAGAAAGCAATTAAAACCAAGAAACTAGTTTGTTTTCTCATTTAATATTTTATTATAGTACTTTAGAAATAATGGTGTATTAGGCTGGGAGCGGTGGCTCATGCCTGTAATCCCAGCCCTCTGGGAGGCCGAGGCAGACAGATCGCTTGAGGTCAGGAGTTCGAGACCTGCCTGGCAAACATGATGAAAACCCATCTCTACTGAAAATACAAAAATTAGCTGGGCATGATGGCGGGAGCTGTAATCCCAGCTACTGGGGAGGCTTAGGCATGAGAATCACTTGAACCTGGGAGGCGGAGGCCGCAGTGAGCTGAGATCACACCACCGTACTCCAGCCTGAGTGATACAGTTAGGCTTCATCTCAAAAATAAAAAATAAATTAAAAAATTAATGGTGTATTAAAGCAAATTATCTACAGTGATTATCACTGAGGTTTGAGATTTAAGAAATACTGGAGATGCTAATTTAAAATTTTTATAGTATACACTTCTGCATGGCTTGAATTTTGTTACTTTTGTAATTAAAAAAAGACAATTCATAATTAAAATAATTTAAAATATAGATCAATAATTTAATGAAAGAAATATGTGTTTAGTGCCTTCGTAATCGTCAAAATTAAAAAAATTTACTTGAAGATTTTTTGAGCCTATGCCAAATTTTTGAGTTTACATACATGATCATTTCAAGGTTCCATGTGGTACAGCTTTATATGCATCTAATATGCCTTTTCCTTAATTTGGGCTTTGCTAAACACAACTTTTAGTGTCTTCTGACAACAGGCAAGTGTTCTTGTCTAGAAAGAGTATATAATTGGTTTATGGCATGGCTATAATAAATAGCTGAGTTTCTACACTGTCAATGATAAAACTTGGTCTCACATCAATATAATGGCCATGCCATATATGATTCTTGACTGTGACATACTTAAACAAAGGCATCTACCTATGCTGCCTCAAAGTAAGCAGTTTTCCCAAGTCCAGACTACAATCTTGGAGTTATCCCACCTAGCTCACCACAAATTTAATCTGCCACATTAAGAGAAAATTTAAGATGTGAGGAAAATAAGTAAGATTTATGTAGACAGGTACAGGTACTCAGCATTGTCATCAAAATTAGCTAGATTAGTACTAAATGGTTTCTCAAAATGTCAACTATTTCAACTTTAGATTGACTGACTGCTGCTGATTCTTAGAAAAAAAAAAAAAAAACAGGTTTACTGATACATGATTCTTAGTAACATCCTTAGATAATGGAGTTTCTTCTTGCTCACCAACAGGAGTTTTTATCTGAAGCCACCTACTAAATACATTTCTATTTTCTCCTGAATCTTTTGGTCATATTTATCTTTTTCTTCAAAGTAAAATGGACTATGCATATAATTTGGGAGTGGGGCATTCCATTACATAGTCAAATACCTAATTTCTACAATGTAATTATACCATTTCTAATTTGTATTTGGTGCTACTTTTACAGAAACTAGACCAGCAACAGACCTTCATTCAACTTGCTGTTAGCACTCACCGACTTGGCTTATTGTTTGTAGTGAAGCATAGTAATTAGGTAAATTCACTGTATTCCTGATAATCATCAAAATATTGGTGGGCTTTGATTTCCTGCTCAGAAAAGCAAGGTAAGTACAAATCTCCCACATATTACTAAGGAAATTGTGTAAACCATATTATTTATTCATACATATATATGTGTGTATATGTGTGTGTATGTATTTATATAATAATGGAGAATGGAAGGAAATTTAAAATGTAGGAAGACTCTAGATAATTACATTTATACTGTAGAAGACATTGTGACCATCAAGAAGAAAAATATCATTCATGACAGACAAGATACATTGAAACATACAATTAGCTAGACGGGAAAAGCAAGCAGTTTTTGTCTATTTTTTAGCTTCATGTAATTTAATAGGAGAACTGTAAGGCAATAAACTAAACCGATGACATTGCAAGGGAGAAACGTTTATTGAAAACACCATATAAATTTATTTAAAACACCACAGAATTAATACAAGGATGTTTTAAACAGAGAAAAGTTTCTGAGCTACTGAAAGCTGCTGCCCCCACCTGGGCATTAAACAACAAAAACTTCACAACTTACAGCTTTCTCTATATTTGTAAAATTCTAGGATTTCTCATTTATGAGTTAAGCCATAAACTAATAGGAAGCAAACACTGTATTATGCTTGTCGACAGATATGACCTCAGAATCACTATATATGAAAAGGAATCAGCCAACAATTTTTTTAATTTATGGCAAATCAAATACTGACTTATATCTATGAATATAGTAAAGAAGCTTGACAATTCCAAAGAGCTTATATGCAATTAGCAAGAGAACCAAAATCAGTTGCACAATGTAAAGGTGTGCGTTGTAGATATCCACCTGATACTGTGTATGCATAAATATGCATACCATTATCAATTTAATCATTGAACCTAAATCTAACTTCTGTTCATACAATAACTAATTAAATTTGTTGGGGCTTAATTCTTTCAACATCACTTCTTTTAAGAAAAATATTTGGGATGTTTCCTCCCTTGTCGTATCAGCTGTAATGTCTCCAAACTTTGGTTTTCTTTTTAGTTTCATGTCTCACAGTTTTATTTGTTATGGGTTTCTATTTCATTAATTGCTACCTGCTGACATTTGTCTCAGCTGTGAATGTTTTTACCTATGAAAGATAATCTCCTTAAACATCTATTAATTTACGCTTCCAACTTGGTGTGCAGTTTCAAACCTTATGTAATGGTGAGCAAAAGTGTAAATTAACACTAAGAAAACTGTTAGAAGTATAAGGTGTTTGAAATTTCTCTCAGTGACTTTTTATGGTAGTTTTGGCTGCTCAGGAACATCCTTATTTGCTTCCTCATTTATACTCTTTTCTAGATAAATGAGATTGCGAGATATTTAACTTCATTGAGTAATGAAATTATATTTTAAATTTGGGACACAGGATTAATAACAGGAAACATCAGACAATTGTAAAATGATACCATTTGAATTGATAATATTCCAATAACATTCAATCTAAATTCATGCATTCACTTATTCTTCCATGGTAGACAAACAATTTTTGAATGAATGAATTCAATCATCTTCCCTTCATATTCTAGCCAAACCACACACAGCCCTGTTGTTTTTTGTTTTTAGTCAAAAATAAATAAATAAATAAGATTATGGTGGAAAAAAACAAAACAAAGCGAAACAAAACATGCTATCAGTTCACAAGGGTAAAAAGTAAAAGAGGAAAAGCCCTGCTCACCTGTTTTCTTATTTCCATTTGTCAAAATTGAATACAACTAACACAAATTTATTTTTAAAAAGATTTTCACAAATAAATAGTGGTGTGAATTTCTGATATTGACTGAGAGATTTTGCAAGTTTTAAAACTCTGGCATGCAATTATGGAGTTAGTTTGTTTATCAAATAGTCTAGGGCTGGCAAAAGCAACGAAGCTTCAAGTTGATGAGTACAAAATTATTTCAAATTTTCTGTGTTGAAAACTTGTTATTCTATTGAGCATATGCTTGACTCAACTTAAAATGTCTTTACATCCTGAATTCCAGTAAGATACAAAATTTCTGTTAGGAAGAATTATATATACAGTTTGTTTTTTATTTGCAAAAATGATTTTATTAGAAGCTTACTGAAAACTGCCATATTAGCCTAAGAAGTTAAAAACGTCCAGCATGTGTACATTCATTTGTTTATTCACTCATTTATTTATTTGATAAACATTTATTGCATACTTAATATGCAGCAGGCATCATTCTAGGCACTTGAAAAGCAGCAGGGAATAAACTAAAACATAATCCCTGTCCTCAAGTACCTCATATCGTAGTGAGAAGAGAAAACAGACATGATAAGTAGGTAAAACATAACATGTTTTTGACAGTAGCAAGGAATAAGGACAAAATATAAAGCAAAAATGAGGATCATAGCTTTAAGGAACTTACAATTTTTGATTAGAGGACTTCTGGGAAACTAGATGAAGAAGATGAGAGAGGAAGCCATGCAGATATTTGATAGAAAACTACACAGGCAAAGGAATAGCAAATGCAGATATCCTGAGGAAGGGGTGTGCCCAATATATTTTAGGTATTAAAAAAAGGTTAATATTTCAGAAGGAAAGCAAGCAAGGGTGAAATGGTAAGAAATGAGTTTCGAAAGGTGATAGGTGGTCAGACCATGTAGTTATTTGAAGATCCATTGCTGGCTGTTAGTCAAAAAGATAAAAGTGAGATGGGATTGGAGCTGTAACTATAAATAAAAATTAAATATTTAATAATGCTGAAGTAAATGAAAATTGAGTGAACATCTCAGGTAGTTATTATATGACTACATTTTAGTAGGAAGTCATGTTAAATTAACCATTAACTAGAGGAGTGCCATGGTCTGATTTACATTTTAGCACTCTAGCTTTTATACTGAGAATGGATCATAAGGGTAAAAACAAGGAGACTAGACAGAAAGCCACTGCAATAATCCAAGCAAGTGAGTAGGGTAGCTTTTACAAGGGTGATGACAATGGAGGTGTTGAAATGTGGTTGGATTCTAGATATATTTTAAAAGTAGAACCTCAAAATATTTGGCATGTAGACATGGGCTGTGATGGGAAAAGGTTAAAGATAACTTCCAGATGTCTGTCTTAAGCAACTGAGAGAATCTATTTGCAATTTACTGAGATGAGATCTAAATTTGAGGGGCCATTTATATACAGCGTTAAATAAATCATGACGATGGATATGACTGTAGATAGAAAAAAGGTATCCTAAAATTATGCCCTGTGGGGAACTCCAACATTTAGAGGTAGAGGAGGTAAACACAAATGAATGGAAGAGATTGAGAAGAGCAGAAAGGTACGAGGAATTTTGGTGTCATGAAAGCCATGTTAAGAAAGTGTTTCAAGGCCGGGCGCGGTGGCTCAAGCCTGTAATCCCAGCACTTTGGGAGGCCGAGACGGGTGGATCACGAGGTCAGGAGATCAAGACCATCCTGGCGAACACGGTGAAACCCCGTCTCTACTAAAAAACTACAAAAAACTAGCCGGGCGAGGTGGCGGGTGCCTGTAGTCCCAGCTACTTGGGAGGCTGAGGCAGGAGAATGGCGTGAACCCGGGAGGTGGAGCTTGCAGTGAGCTGAGATCCGGCCACTGCACTCCAGCCTGGGCGGCAGAGCGAGACTCCATCTCAAAAAAAAAAAAAAAAAAAGTGTTTCAAAAAGAAGAGAATGACCCTGTATATCAAAGGCTGCTGATAGATCAACGAAGACTAAAACTAAAATGTAAGCATGCCATATGAAGGTCATTTTAAACTTTGATAAGAGTCATTTTGGTAAATGGTAAGGTCCAATGACTGACTGGAGTGATTTCAAGAAAAGATGGAGGAGCAAAATTAGAGATAGTGAAATTCAGCTAGACTTCTAAGAGTTGTCTTTTTCTTAGAAAGAAATCAGGATGGTAGCCAGAGGAAAAATTGGGGTCCAAAGAAAGTTTTTTAAATATTGGATAAATATCATCCCTTTATATTGATGATCATAGAGGAAAGAATTGTGAGACTTTTAGATGGATAGGTCATCTATAACAAAAGGAGAGAAGATAGCATATAGGGTCACAGATGCTATTACCTACACATATAGGTGTGATGGCAGAAGCTTCTATTCCAATGCAGATATATGTGTTGCAAAAATTAAAAAGTTGAAAAGTGGCACATATCTTTAACGTATCATCTAGACATTAGATGCTCAGATATATAATCAAAAGATACATTTAAATGAGTGAGCATCTTGTGGGAAAATTTGCATAACATCATTTGCATTTCTTCTAATATTCATGACAGTTTGACATCTACATCCTAAGTTAACATTGGGAAAAGTAGTCAGTTATATATTACATGCTTCATTAGCTTACTTTTCTTAGAGTCAAATGTCTGTAGATTTATTCTATTAAGTGTGAATAAACATCATGAGTAGCAGTTGCCAAAGTGATACCACATAATCTGTAATAGTTCTGGGGCCCATTGACTAATATGTTCAATTAAAAGTTGTTACAAATTTCCCAGTAACCCTCTTATTTTGCATATGAATTTAAGAAAGCAATAAAAGTGAGATGGGATTGGAGCTGTAATTACAAATAAAAATCAAATATTTAATAATGCTGAAGTAAATGAAAATTGAGTGAACATCTCAGGTAGTTATTATATGATTACATTTTAGTGCATTTTTCTTGATCTCATCAGTTTTCCCAATTTGCTTCTCTTCTTCATCAAAACCAGTTCTTCTCAGAATTTCATGTTTGTAGGAATCACTTAAGATCTTGTTAAAACGTAGGTTCTGATTCCGTAGTCTGGAGTGGGGCCTATACTTTTGCATATCTAACTAGATTTCAGGTTTTGCCCACGCTGCTGGTTAGCAGAACACACTTGGAAAACAAGGGTCTAAACCACTCTGTTCTTGGCATTTGTACAGAGGTTGAGATAAATTAATTATTTTATGCCTAATTTTTGGGTTGACATTAAAAAATTAGTTAAGTAGTTAAGTAAAGTCATACACCAGTTAATGAAGGGAATATATTATGAAAATGTATCGTTAGGCATTTTGGAAATTGTGTGAACATCACAGTGTATTTACACAAGTCCACATGGTGTAGCCTACTACACACATAGGCTATATTGTATAACCTATTACTCCTAGCCTGCAAACCTGTATAGTATGTTACTGTAATGAATACTGTAGGCAATTGTAACACAATGGTATTTGAGTATCTAAACGTATCTAACTAAACATAGAAAAGGCACAGTAAAAATTCAGTATTATAATCTCAGGAGACCACTGTGGTAGAGGTCGTCAGTCATTGACTGATAAGTTATTATGCCATGCATGACTGGAAAATTTTAAAAAAATATTTTAGTTGATTATCAATATGTACATTCCTAGAAGACCATATAAATACATACAATTTAAAATTCTACTTAAAATATTACGGCCTCTAACTAAAAGCAAATACACACATTTTATAACAATTCCTCAGTCCAAATGTATTTGCTCATTATTGTATTTACCAGCCTAGTGCCTAATTTCACACCAGTCCACTCACTAAATAACAAAATCAAAGGAACGAAGATTAAGTTAAAATGCGGACAGCTATGTTGAATCTGACACACTGATGACACCACAGAGGAAACAAACAACTCAAATAGTGTTATTTAAAATTGCAATCCTCTAAGAGCCAAATAACGTTTTGCTATGACTATGCTGTACTGTTTTCCCCACACCTGCTCCCACTTGCCAGGTTAGACTGGCTCAATCTGCTCTACCGTGGGATCACAATCATTTGAACAAACTCCCTCAGGGCAGTATTATCCAGGCAGCCAGTGTTGTCTCAAAAGAGCTCCTGACACGATTCCCCACGAATCTGTAATTTTGTTTATGTGTAGTAAAAGCATGACATAGGAAAAAAGACAGCACGCTACTGATGGGAAAACTTTCTAACCTGCTTTCACAAAGCACTAAGATTTCTCTGAAATATTGTGAATATTCAGGATGTGCAGTGTTTATACATTAAAAGAGGATAAGGGACATGTTATAAAGGTCTGATTTCACAAGAGTCATTCTAGACAAAGCTAGTTATACAAAGCACTCTTGCAGTTTAAAATTTAAATAACAGATATACAGTAAATACTTTGTTACAGTGAGAGAGGTACTCTCTGAGAAAGCCTAACTTTTTCAAAACATTCAGATGTCACGTAAGAGCCGAGTAAGGAGTAATTCATTCTACATTACATTATTTCACGGGTATAGTGCTATATCTTAATCAACATTTACACACATGTGCACACATATCTACTTATGTGTATATCCATATTGTTTAGACCATCAAAGGAGGTAGAAGAGAGTTCAATATTTTATAATACCTTACATCAATGGCATCCTTCTCGCTGTTTTGCATTACACCGTATACCTGAACATCTTCATATTACTGAATACTATACTATTAAGAGGAAAAAATAAGAATAATATTTTACCACAATGACTATGCATTATAGCAATTTTTTTAAAATTTGAAAAATATATGTGTATATATATGAAAGACAGTAAGTGTGCTAGGGGAAATAATCATTCATCCCTTCTTTAAGTGGCTAATTCAGCAAAACTTCATTTTCTAACTAATATAACTCCAGTTTTAAAATATATAATATTATACAAGGGCACAGCTGACCTAATCTGCCAATTATTTTTGTTGTAGAAAAGAGAAACCCAGGCAAATATATAAATAAAACAATTTGTATTTTTAAGCCTAAATAGTCTATCGGTTCTTGCTGTAAGAGGTACAGGTTGAGTGTTCCTTATCTAAAATGCTTGGGGCCAGAAGTACTTCAGAGCTTCAGATTTTAGGTTTTTGGTGTTTTGTTTTTTAAAATGTGTGTGTATATATATATATATATATATTTATATATATAATTTATATATAATATATAATTATATATAGAAATATAAATAATTATATACATATATATTTATTTATATATATAATTATTTATATATATATATATATATATATATATATTTGCATTATATACACTTACTGGTAGAGCATCCCTAATCTGAAGATTTGAAATCTGAAATGCTGCAATGACCATTTCCTTTGAGTGTCACACTGGTGCTCAAAAAGTTCAGATTTCAAATTTTTGGATGTAGGATACTAAACCTGAATTTAAGGATATATTAACTCTTTCAAATCACTGGGTAGGTACAAATAGAATACTTGTGTCATTTATTTTTAAGGTCTGGGTCTCCCTCTGTTGCCCAAGCTGGATTGCAGTGGCATGATCATAGCTCACTGCAGCCTTGAACTCCTAGGCTCAAGGGATCCTCCCATCTCAGCCTCCTGAGTACCTGGGACTACAGAAGCATGCCACCATGCCTGACTACGTTTTAATTTTTTTTTTTTTTTTTTTTTTTTTTTTTTTTTTTTTTTTTTTACAAATGGTGGTCTCACTCTGTTGCCCAGGTTGTTCTTGAACTCCTGGCCTCAAGCACTCCTCCAATCTCAGCCTCCCAAAGTGCTGGGATTACAGGTGTGAGCCACTGTGCTCAGCTTTTCTGTTGTTTTTTTTGTTTTGTTTTTGTTTTGTTTTTTTTTTTTTTTGAGACGGAGTCTGGCTCTGTGGCCCAGGCTGGAGTGCAGTGGCCGGATCTCAGCTCACTGCAAGCTCCGCCTCCCGGGTTTACGCCATTCTCCTGCCTCAGCCTCCCGAGTAGCTGGGACTACAGGCGCCCGCCACCTCGCCCGGCTAGTTTTTTGTATTTTTTAGTAGAGACGGGGCTTTTCTGTTGTTTAATATACATTACATTTATTTATTCTGCCAAAGACAGCATTGATTTTGCCATATATTTCTCATCTGATTCTCACAAGCACTTTAATAAAATAGTAAATGAAAATATTGCTTTGTTAACTGGCAACTTTTATGAATATTAATTTTTATTAACATAATATAAAGCACTAGTATTTATTATTTTTGGTTTCATGAGTCATATAATTTGCCTTATCATCATCATCATTTTATTATTTAAGGAATCACATCAATTGCCTCTTGTTGGACTGTAGTGAGTTAGGTCGAAAGAAAATGAATGTGATAGTCAGAAACAAGGGATAGTAGGTCTGCATTACCAAAATGGAAACAGGAAAAATAAGAAACTTACATGCGTTCTTTTGGAAATCTCTTCCAGAGGTGGAAGGGAGGTGATGTTATTCAACATTTATTAAGGATCTGCACATATTAAGCACTATGCTATGTGCTTTGTTTAATTTACCTAATAATGCCCTGAGACGGTTATTGTTAACCTCAAGTTGTAGGTAAAAACAAACACAGAGGATAAGTCCGTAGCCTACCATCTCTGGGCCAGTGTGGAACAGAACCAAGACTCCAACCTGGATCTACATGATTTTAAACCTAAACATTTTTCTCAACTGGGTAAAATGAGTGAACTAATAAAGTTAGTAAATTTCCCAGATAAAATGTTTTTTCTTTGTCATAATCTAAACAAATATCAAAAATATTATAATGTTTGATGGAAGGGGACCTGTTAGAACCAGCATTTGTGACTTTTAAATATTTTTTTAAAAAAATTATTTTAAAAATATTTTTTAATTATTTAAAATAATTTCAGTTTTAAATAATTTCAACATTTATTTTAGATTTAGGGGGTACATGGGCAGGTTTGTTACATGGATATATCCATGATGCTGAGGGTTAGGGTACGAATGATCCTATCACTCAGGTATTCAGCATAGTACCCAATAGGCAGTTTTCCAGCCCTCCTCCGCCCAGTAGTCCCCAGTGTCTGTTGTTCCCAACTTTCTGTTCACGTGTTCCCAATGTTTAGGTCCCACTTATAAGTGAGAACATGCAGTATCTGAGAACCAGTATTCCAATAACTTAAATCCAAAACTTGTAGATTCCAAAAAGACAGAAACAAGATAATTTTACTTACAATTTAACTAAAGATATATTAATAGATCAATTTTAGTTATGCTTTAGGTGATATGAAATCTTAAATATGCTTGAACTTCATGATCACGTTTTCCACGTTTCATAATTGTGAAGTAATTAAGGTTCATTTTTCCCTAATCAAGGCCAAGATTTTTCAACAGTTAAGATAATTCCAACAAACAATCATTAATAATCAGCAACCTAACTCTTTTGTTATCTAGTACTTCACTTATTTAATATTCAGTTTCTATTATTTTAGAAACAAAACTTCAACTCCTATCATCAAGGTCTTTAAGTGCATTTATTTCTGTATTCCTGAAAGACAGCTTTTATCCGAGAAATAAAATTTACTAAAATGTTAATACCCTAAGCAGTAAGACCCAAAACTTTAACCACCCTGCTCAATGTTGCATAAACAATCAAGGAATTGTTAAGAATTCACTCTAAATGCAATGTCATGTGTTGAACATAAAATTCAACTCTCTTAATGAAGCAAGCAACAAACTTCTTTGCACTTTGTAATATGTATATATTATCTACTGTGGTAATCTAAGGAGAAATAAATTCAGTTCCCACTTGTAAACAGAACCTCATTAAATGCATGAATATGTGGAAGAAATGTGAAAAAAGTATGGTCTAGTGGTTAAGTGACTGTGATTGTCAGTCAATAAAAATGGTCCTCAATCTGTCACTGACTGCAGTATTTGTCCTTGTGAAAATATCCTGACTTTTTCACAAGCTCTCAATTCATCCTGTTTATGAAAGTTGTTTATGAAGTATTTTAGCATTTATAATGTGCTTAACAATATTTCAAAATCCAGTGTATGAATTATTACTTGTGTGCAAAACTATTTATAGGAATGTCAGTCTCAACATAATTAAAAATTAAATATGTAGTTGTAATTCCCTATTTTTAGTAAAAATTAGATTTTTTAAAAAAATTCTACAACTTAAAGTATAATAATAATAAATAAATAAATAAATTCAAGGTTCTGAATACCCTAAAAGTATTAGACAATTTCATATGCTATTTGCAGAATAATATTTTCATGCATTTTACTTGTTTTCAAAACCTCTCATTAAAGACTACTTTTTAGTTACATTAACAAAACCAAAGAAAATAATCTGAATCTATAATGATCTTTTAAAAATTCAAACTTGGCTTACCTAAATAAAACTGTATCATAGAATTTTAACAACAACAATGAAAAATACCTTCCACTGTCTCCGTTAGAACTGAGCATCAAATGATAAACAGTTTACATTCCAAATAATAAATAAAAATATTGACCCTAAAATAGTTATGCTAAAATAATATGTTTTTAAAAATATATTGGTAATAAAAGGTAAGTTTTTAAAAGATTTTCATTCCAACAAGTTAGGGAACATACTTGCCAATTTCTCTTTAAAAATAATTTTTAATAGAACATTGACGCAGTCTAGTTAAAGCTGCCTAAATAACAAAATCTAGTCTCAGAAATGTGCTTCTGGAAATTATTTAGCTGGTATTCAGATAATAGTACAACCTGCATTACAAACACCTCTTTTCTTTTTCAGTGCATATAAAACTCATGAGTTGACATATATGATTTTGATAAATACTAAAAGCTTCTGTACCCTCCATTAAATTTATTACACAACTTTTATGTCTCAAACAATGATCATCTTAGAGGAAATTAGGAAAGTCATCAAGAAAATTAAGAAACAAAATAGGATAAAAGTGAAGTCTACTGGTGCTCACCATGCTGTGAAATACATTTTTTAAAAAAGATTAACTTATGGATGAATAAGAAAATACCAATTGGAGCATCTAGGAGGTGGGTATAAAATTCTTCCAACTCTTATATATATATATATATATCTGAAAAATTTTATGATAAAATGTTGGAAAAACAGAATCCAATTAATGTTCTTCATCAGAGCATTAAGTTCCACAGGTAAGATATGAATGTCAATATTTTCTTTAGTATTTGTCATTTTCTTTGAACATGCAATATTAAAATAACTGTCTAATAAAATGATTTAAGAAATCTATTAACCAACACTTCCTCTTTCCATCTCATAAATTATACTTTAAAATCTATTCTGGGACAACTACTTGAAAAGCCAATGAGTCCCCTCCCAACATACACACAAGTTAAGAAATTCCAGGTAAAGCTCATTAAGTGCTCTGACCCAAACCTAAGAAAGCAACACTTGTTTAAACAATGACTTCTCTTCCTATCCCTGAAAATTAATGAGTCAACCATGTGAATATATTTATTGGTAAGAAGAAACAAGGACACAAATACGGATCTGTTGTTTCAAATAATACAATATATATTATAATTAAAGCAAAATAAATCCATTTAAAATGTTTCCTTTGAATAACAATCTGAACATTTAATAAGTTCCAATTTCTAAAAATCACACAAAAATAAAGGCAAACAATATTCCAGGATTTTTAATGTAAGCTCCCTTTGTCCAATTACACAATAGTAATACTATTCCTCTATTTTGAGTATTTATTTTTAAATGGTATGATTTAAAATGGAAAGAATTTTAATGGAAATTCTTTAATGGAAAGAATAACAGTGAATAAGAAATATACTACTTGGGCCTAGTGTGGTGGCTCACACCTGTAATCCCAGCACTTTGGGAGACCGAGGCAGGTGTATCACCTGAGGTCAGAAGTTAGAGACCAGCCTGGCCAACATGGTGAAACTCTTTGTCTCTACTAAAAATATAAAAATTAGCTGGGCATGGTGGTGCATGCCTGTAATCCCAGCTACTTGGGAGGCTGAGGCAGGAGAATCTCTTGAACCCAGGAGGCAGAGATTGCAGTGAGCCGAGATCATGCCATTGCACTCCAGCCTGGGTGACGGAGTGAGACTCTGTCTCAGAAACAAAGAAAAGAAAAGAAATTTACTACTTGTACATATATATGAAACAAACTCTGCTTTATGAAATACCCACCTTAAAGGAGATATGAGAAAATAAAATTTTTGCTTGTTTTTAAATGAAACTGTCTGGCAAATAGAGTGTGGGGATATGGTACGCTAAAAAGAACTAGAAAATTCAGAGTCCAAAACGATATTTGTAAAGGAGGAAAAGAAAAGAGTAGAGAGCTGGGGAAAATAAAAAATAGGCATAATTTGGTCCTGCTATTTGCAATTAGGTTTTATGTTTGATGGAATTTAGATTATTGGAGTTAAGAACAATATTATGACCAAAGTTTGAAACAAAGTTTTCTACAAATTCATAGAGGACAAACATTTGGTCTATAGCATTAGCCTACTTCAGCATTTTCAAAATGCCATGAGCAGTTTGTAAGTAATGGTGATGGTAGTTAAGAAAGTAGGCCTTCTGTGCAGTGGCTCACGCTTGTAATCCCAGCACTTTGGGAGGCCGAGGCAGGTGGATCACTAGAGGTCAGGAGTTCAAGACTAGCCTTGCAAACATGGTGAAACCCCGTCTCTACAAAAAATACAAAAATTAGCTGGGCATGGTGGTGGGTGCCTGCAATCCAAGCTACTCGGGAGGCTGAAGCAGGAGAATTGCTTAAATCCAGGAGGCGGAGCTTGCAGTGAGCCGAGACAGCGCCACTACAAGCAAGCCTGGGCGACTCAAAAAAAAAAAAGTAGGCGCTCTATTTCTATAATGGTTTTAAATGGTTATTTGAAGAAAAAGGTGACAGGAAAATGGGAAATTATTATTCTGAAAGAAATGAAAGTTGTGCATAAAGGCCTAGATATAGATATGAGTAAAGTATGTATTACAGGCATAAGTAATACAAATGACAGTGGACTCAATCTGGACCCAGAATGAGAAAACCTGGGTTCTATAATCCGGACTTTGCTCTGACAAAGCACATCTCCCCCTTTGAAGCAGCTTCCTCCCTGCAAAATGAGAAGTCCTACCTGAATGTTCTCAAAAAGTCTTTCTGCATGTAAAATTTCATGTTTCTGTGGCATCAAAATATCTGGAACATTTTCAATTCGTGACCAATATACTGTTTTATTATATACAAGGTTACACAAAGGATATATTTCATTATATACAGGGACATGTGGAAAAAAATAGGAAATCAGATTGAGAAGAAATGAGGAATGCTGAGAGGTTTAAAATTCAGATGACAATGAACAACTTATGAGGCTCATTCTTAGGTAGGACTGAGTAAAGTTTGAACAGAAAGATAAGGATAAAAAAGTTAACTGTGTCACCTCTGCATCCCTAAAAAAAAAAAAAAAAAAAATGAGGATTTAGGGAGTAAGTAGATAATGTCCTTGACAAAAACAAATCCCAAAATAGAACCCAAATTAACATCTTTTTCATAAAAATTAAAATACTATCCACAATAATTTTTGTCAAAGACAATGAAAGGAAATGAAGAAATAAGAGATAAAGGCCAAGACAATCCACATATGATGACAATTCATCAGGGATAAAAAGCTATTCAATGCTCAGATGCTGTAATGACCTAGAGAAGTTAAGATAGGTAATAGTATAAAGGATATCTTTGTAAGAGCTTTGTTTTATAATCTTATTTTTCAAGAGAAACAATTATCTAAAACAATTATATCTATGTTATATATGTGGCATTTTTGTTTCATTTTGTATTATAAAAGAAAAGGGAAAAGTAAAAATGGACTCTGTTATTATGGGTTTTGATGCTTGTAAAATGTGATGAAACCTCTTTATAAAAAATATAAAATTAAATTTACAAAATTAGGTACAAATGTAAAAATTTATTTTTACTATGAAAGTAAATCACAACAGATTTCTTTCTATAAATCCAGCAAATACCAACATTATCACATATTCAATTAGAAATATCATATTTTAAATTATTGATTAACATATAACCTTATTCTATTTGTTCCCACTTTTTGGCTGTGTACTCTGCTCAACTCTTTACATGACGAAGATTTTGCAAAATCATTTTCCATAGAAAGAATAGGAAAATCATTCAAATCATAAAAGTAGATGGCTTTTCTCTTTCAACTTCACAACCTATTATTGGTTATTTTGTGTAAATTATTAGAACACCTGCCAAACTTGGAAAAACATTCATCAGGTTTATTCTATGTGAGCTGTGTGATTCAGAGTAATTTTCTGGCTCCACACATTGCAAGCCTTGTTTCTCCTCCATTATCCACATATGTATATCTGTAGCCAGGCATCATTGTGCATATGAGTGACATTCTCCTGTCTTTGGGCATGTTTTCTTTTTTTTTTTTTAATTATGAAGACAAGTCAAATCAGAATGAAAAGAGAGCATTGTTACCTAACTATGTTTAAAATATATTTATATCATAATTTTAGAAAACCTTACAATTATGTGAACCCATTGTTATGTTCCCTTCCAATGGTTTGAATAAATGTAGTTTGCACAACTTCATCTCATAGTGGATATGGCTCTGTACAAAAGTGGCTTTATTTACAAGAAGAAGGAGAAGGAGGAGGAGGAGGACGAGGAGAAGAAGAAGAGGAGGAGGAAGGAACAAATCCATTTTACAGTCATATAAGGGTATCTGTGAAGTGCAATGGGTTTGGCCAGTTGGACCCATGGGCTCATATATTTTAGCCTTCTCTTTATTTTCTCTCTGTAACTTTATGGAACACATATAACAAAAACTACAATTTTAAATCATTAATTATATGTAAACGTATGTCTGGAACTATATATTCTCATCAAACAAGAAACAATTCTCAATATTAATACTCAGGAATCTCCTGATACATTCATGTTTATTTATAGTTATTTGTATTGGGTTGAAGAGTGTCCTCTCAAATTCATTCGACCTTATTTGGAATAAGGTCAATTTGCAGATGTGATTAAGGTAAAGATCGAGATAAGACCATAGTAAATGTCTTACAAGAAAGAACAAAGGAAAAGACAAGGAGAACCCTTCAAGAAGATGGAGGCAGAGGTTTCCATGATGTGTCTACAAGCCAAGGAATGGCAAGGATTGCCAGCCACCACCAGAAGCGAGCAGAGGAACATGTGACAAGTTCTACTTGCGAGCTTCCAAAGGAACCAACCCTGTTGTCAACTCATTTTGGGACTTCTGGCTTCCAGAACTGTGAGAGAACAAATTTCTGTTGTTTTATCCACCCAGTTTGTGATAATTTATTACAGCAGCCCCAGGAAATTAATGCCCTTTCTATATAGAAACATTACCAAATTGGTTAGCATGATAGTGGATTTGTAAACTGTCTTTTTATATGCTTCCCTAAAAACCCATGAAATAAAGGGATTCCTCTTGGATCACAGCAAAAATATTTTCACAGAGGACTTCTATGCACCAAATTGCATTTTTGCAGCCCCTCTACAGCAAACAGTGTGTTAAATGTTCAAACATCTGCGATGTCAACATGGGAAAATAAATGATCCTTTATTTCTGGAAAAATTTAAAATTCTATAAAGTAAATTGCTTTTTAATAAAAACTGTATTAATACATTATAATATAATCTTATGCTTAATACATTTTTCTCTAATTTTCAAAATTTGTATTAGTTCCATAATAAATAAGTTCTGAAAACTATGTTAATAACTCATCCTGGGGAGACATAATAGTAAAAGTAATACTTGACCACCAGAATCAACTTTCCATTTTTCCTTTTTTTTTCATAATTAGATTCTCTCATGTTCTCTGTTTTCACTTTGGATTGCAAGATTCTAATAATAATATCAAATATTAATTAATAATCACATCTCAAATGCCATTGTAATTGTTAGGCCCTTCATAATGTCTATGGTTTGTCTGTCCTACTAAATGGTAAGCTCCTAGAGTGCTGTGGTCATGTTGTGTACAACTTTTTCTTCGCTTACTATGCCTGGAATAGTGCTGGAAATCTCTTAGATATACATTATATGCGTATTACCTTGGTTGAATTTGTTACATCAACTACAATGTGAATGACTCTACAGAAAGGGGCTAAGTTTCAAAATCTTTGTAATGGACTACAAAGCAACCCATTTGAGAATATTTGCATTCCTGTTAGCACAAAATTAAACCCATATCCAATGTGTTTAAACAGTGCTCTATAGCTATGCGCCTGGCTTTCCTTTCACTAAAGAAAAACTCTCATTGGTCATATTTAACTGTGCTGGTGGAAGGCCAAGGAAAAGCTCTTCATTAACATATACTCAGTAATTACCAAAGGCACATAGACACATCTCATTTCTACCCTGCCATTATGCTCACTGGCCTGGAAAATGGGATTGGGCCAAGTGGAACCGTCCCAAGCACTTGCACTGTATATTCCTGGAAGAAGAATCACACAGTGTGCTCTATAGACAAGAATTCTTTCTGTGTACCTTAGCAAACTTCCTGTGGACAGTTTTTACAGAAGTCCTGGTCAAAATTATCAAGACAGGTTTACTACTGGGCATTGTCATTCTGCTTTAAACTATCATGATTACATTAAGGATGTTATTTCAATTAAAATGATTTTAAATGATTAAATTCATAAATATTACAAAATGGGAATTTTCGCTCATGTTTTATGTCTAAATCTGAGATCAGAAAACAAAACACGTGAATATTATGTGTAGAAAAGGTTCACATTTAAATCTTTAGTCTACTAAATGAAAAGGTAATAGAAAAGTAACCTGAGTAAATGATCATGTGAATGAACAACAAAATGCTGCCTACAGGTTCATTATAAACTCATCTGAAATAAACAAACTCTGGATAGCTACTGGTGGCAGTGTTTCCTTCATCATATTTCCACGCAGGAACGGAAGTGGATTTAGACTAGTTGGCTGCCTCCTACTGTCTCTATTCTTCCCCTGGAAAATCCCCCATGTGGGGAGGGTCCCACTCAGTGCCATTCTAACATGCTGCAGGAGAAGCCCAAGGGTAGATATGTGCTATCACTTGTTCCTTCTATCAATAGATATTCAGTGCTCAGGACACTACGCTTAACAAAGCGAAGACAAAAAGGACCAGGCCCCTGCCCTTGAGAAGCTCACAATCTACAGCATAAAACTGAATATGTATTATACTTATTTTCTATGGGTCTCAGTGCCATGGTACATGTATACACATGACACCCTAGGAGACTGATAGAGATAAACAAAATGAAGCGATCATTTTATGCTGTCTGAAAGGTCATAAAAGCTTTCATCAAGGAGGTGAATTATTGTACATGTGTAGATATCTGAGTTGATAATGAGATACCCATTATTAGATTTCTTTATAGATTTAACTTAATAATAGTAAAAGAAAGAATCAATTTCCTAAGAATCATATTGATAGGTCCTAGCCTAAGAACTGCCAGATAGACTAAGAGAGAAGTGGAGTTTATCTCATTGGCTTTGGGGTCTCTAATATTTAAAATATAATCATATCTTTCAGTTTTATTTTTCACTGCCCAAAGATGACACTGTCCTCTCAGTCCCATTCAGCATAAAAAAATTATAACATACAGATCCCAAAACTTATCAATGTAACTGAAAAGACAAGAAAGGGAGATTGAAAGCTGAATTTGCAGAATATACTCCATGATACAATAAAACCATTCTCTGCTTAGACTGTAAACCAACAGACTGTGTCTAATCCATCAATTACTTTGTCTTTGTGAATTAGCTTAAAAGTGGGTGGTAAATGATCAAACACATTTTAAATATAAAGCAAGCAAAGAGTCACATGGGGTCTTTTTATGAATCAAAGTTTTCACTTCTCCATGTCCTATGTGGTACTGTAACCACTGAAGCGGCATATAGTATATAGGACACAGAGAGCCACCTCGCTAATCGGTCCCCACAGACCTGATGGTGCACTCCGCTGCAAAAGCAATTTTCATTTTGAACTCCAATACCCTTTAAGAGAACCCTTCAAAAATAATCATATCACGGTTTGAGTGACTACAGCCTCCGTTTCAATTGTATGCCCCCCTCTCCTATTCTGTCTCTCTTTCCCCCTTCCTTTGCCCTTAACTTTATGCCTAGAGATGAAATTCCTTTCATTTTATTTTCCTGAAAACGAATACTGGGAGGAGGGATATTATTATACTAGACGTTAAATAATTTTTTTTCTCAAATATCTTTTCTTTCAAAATAAGATATAACCATCCCAAAAGAAGGACTTCTAATCAGAAATTTCTGTCCTGAGGCAGAAGAGCTTTTCTTTTTGAATGGAAAATCATTCTATGAGGAAAGTCTGCATCAAAAATCAAACAAGGACTGTTGTTACAAAAGAGAACCCTGCCAGCAGTTTCAGGGTAACTGGATGGTTCTTTCTTGAGTCTTTCTTAGTAGGCTCTAAAGAGGCTTTCGATTTTTTTAAAGCAGAATCTCAAGGCAGTTACCTCCTGAAACTACTAATCTTTCACTACTGCTGCTAAGGAGAATGCTTTCAAATGGAACTGCACAACCTCCTCTCTAGGAGATCATCCTACAGATGAATGAAGTGCGGGTAAAGAAAAAGCCTCATATTTCACCTGAAGAGTAGAATTGGTGACAGGATTATTATTAGTAGTAGTGGAATATTCTAAGACTATTTCTTCAGGCTGACAAAAGATTTCAAAATAAAGAAAATATTGCCAACTAAGTTTGAAATTAGAATGACAGCTAAATTAAAGCTGATTATAAATTAGGTTTTTAGATTAAATAAAAAGGTTAAAAAATCACAACAAATTAAATGAGAAGCTATATTCAGTTTTGTCCACATAGTATCAGACATTAACCACACAATATTCTTAATTTTGATTTATTTGCATCAGACTTAACAAAGAGAACCTATGTGAATCCATAGTTAGGTAACTAGTGTATACCTGAAGTTTGGGGCTTTGAAATCTGGATTGAGCAGATAAACAAATGCCTAAATATGTAGTTTAGATGATTAAATGCTACTCGGAGCTATTCTAAATTACAGCTGTGCACACACAGAGTATAAAAATGCCAAAATACGACACACCACCAAATTCAGTTGCCTCTTGCTCAACAAGCCTTAATCAAATGGGAAAAGCTAAATTGAAGAGCTGCTTTGTGAACACGCATTTCAATAAACCATAATGTTTGTAAAATCAGAACATGGGAAAAGAAAAGTATCAATAGAAAGCAAATAATTCCCCATGAAAATTACCATTTACCATTTTTCTAGTACAAATTTAGGGAATATTACTGCATACTGATGCCTAGTAATAGAGGGAGGCTCATACATAAAAAGAGATTCCAGAATCTATATACAAGTTAAAAACAAGAACAAAAAACTTCTGTGGCCTTTATTTAAATAGGTCTAAGTTAACAGTTCATTTTAGCTTATTTTAACGTATACTTTTCAGGTGACGGCTTTAGAAGGGAAACTCAGCATTGAAATAAGGTATTTTCATTGCTTTACGTTAATAATTTACAACACCCACTGCCCCCTAAAAATCATAGTTATCATTTCTTTATGATGGCCAGACTTCAAAATTTCTATACCTGGCACTATTAGATCTGGCACCAGAGAAAATTATATAGTTCAACAGCAATCTATTTATCATATTAGGCAATTCTTGGTAAATCAGGGATATTTTGGGAGACGACCATATCACAAGACAGGGCAATCTCAATTACAATATCTACATATCAACAGAGTGCTATACCCAATACAGAACAGATCTTTTTAGCAGAGAAGGCTTAAACATCACCACTATATCAAACGCCTGATGCAATTTCTAGTTAGCATTCTCTAGAAGAAGGTACGAAGCATAAATGTTATCTCACAAAAGCTGAGGCAGTTTGGGATGGGAAGCAGAAAAGTTTGCCTGAGGTTAGCGTGTGGCCAAGATATTTCACTGCAATTCTCTGTATGATAGCCTGAAATTTTCAAGAAGAAAAATTGTTTTGAATATACTTTCAATTTAGATCCTCTGATTTAATGAGATAGAAGTGACAGATTTTAAGAAGAGTGAGATAAAAAAAAATGTAGTTGCACAAAAGTCAAGATCTTAATGGGAACAAAATCATGTAAAGTTCCTTGCAGCTCTTTGAAACATTAATTTTAGTATGTGCTGTGCTAACATGTTTTGGTACATCACAATTCAATATAAATATATAAATATCTATGTATTAGCATTTATATCAAAATACACAGGGACATAGCTAATGAAATAATTGCATTTTTGAAATAATAAAGTACAAACATTATCTAAGTTAATTCACACATGCATTTCATTCTCTATTTCAAGGGTCAAGAAACTTCTTCTTGCAAAGGGTTGGATAGCAAGTACTTTAGGCTTACTAGGCCATTTAATGTTTGTCGTAAGTACTCAAATCTATGTTGTAGCGGGAAAGCAGTCACAGATAATAGACAAACAAATGATTGGGGCTGTTTTCCAATCAAACTTTACTTATAAAAGACAGGTGGGCCAGATTTGATCCTTGGGTAATAGTTTGCCAAATCCTGCTCTAGTCTCATGAACTAGGAGGGACGCTGAGTTGAAATTTTTTCAGTATAACATTATAAATTATTCACATTGTCACATTTTGTTCCATTTTTATTGAACTATCATACCAGAAAGAAACACTAGTAGTACTCAAAATAATTCTAGGGAGTTTAACTTCTGTCGATTCAAAAAACCATTAGCACTTTCACTCTCTTGCAATAATAATATGATTTAAAATATAGGCAAAAAAAAAATGTAGTTTTAAAATCCTTTCAGTTATATAATGCACATGATATGCAATGGAAAATCAACACAAATGGGAACTCAAAAGACAGAGTTCCCAGAAAACAATGGAGACCTGTCACCATACAGCCACATAAATTTCTATAGTTCAATAAGGTTACTAGACCTTTTAAAGTTGCTGTGATTCAATTGTATAGATGGGAGCTACACTGACTACACATCCACCTTAATGCCATTTACTCACATCCCCAGGAATCTAGATGCCAGTGAGAAATCAGAAAGATAGGAGAGTAGATCAATGAACATGCTTTGTGTTGCGTATGCTCAATTCACACCTTACCAACACACAAAATCAGGATGCAGCTCTACCCATGTGTGTTCATACTTAATCATGTGTGGGGAAAGTCAGCTGACTTGCATGATCCACATCCGTCAAAAGCATGTGGATATGCTGTCAACTGATAAAAAGGAGTCTTACAATACTTACAGTGTAGATTTTTGCCCTTAGATATTATTTCCGCAATTAATTATATGTACTCAATTTAAAATTCAATGTAATAAAGTTAAATACTTAGAGATAGCTATGGCCATACAAATAAACATGGGATGAAGAATTACAAGTTTTTGTGTCTCAAGTGTTGATATAATGAGATTCGAAGACCCAGAGTCAAGAATGGTAATATTCAAGTCTAATTTCTTTCTACTTTATGAATAAATAGTCATGGAAGTGTAAGGAAGAAACATCACAACTTTTACATGCTAAGCCCAATTGAGTGTTCACTGATTCATACTCTACTCTTTGCCTTGTTTCCTGCTTCTGTGGTATGTACACTCCTTTATTCTCTGTCCATAATTAGGCTCTGAAACACCAAGTGCCTCTAAGTACCACATCAAAAAAATTCCATATTTCTGCCTGCTTCCGCTATAGTTTTTTTTTTTTTTTTTCCTTTACTGTGTGTGCGTGCTTAGTGACTACAGCACAGGGAATAAGAAAACTATTCTGTATCAGAAATTCCGTAAAGTGACTAAGGAGTTTTTTCATTTGCTCCTCTGAAGCTGCATTTATCAGATTTTACCAGAGATGGTAAATTAAATAGAATTTTTATAATCTGTGTCAGAAATTTCATTAATAATACGCAACACACACTTAAAAGATAATATTGTTGCCACTTCTGATGACCAAGAGAGTAGACATGGTGAGAAAGTATTGAAAAACAAAATAGATTATGACATTAGAGGAAAAAATGTTAGTATATGCTTAAAAAAAAAAAAAACTTAAAATGGAGGGATTTATGCAGTTTGGATGTCTGTACTGAAATTGTCACTCAGTTCAAGTCGCCAGATCTTTGCACTTGAACAGCTTTCTCCAAGTTCTTCCTATGGTTGGTTCTTTTTCATTCTTTACTCCTCAGTGAACATATCTTTTTTACCTCCCATTCTCTCAGTGATTCCTCCTCCCATCATTTACTTTCTATGGCAGATTCAACATCGTTGGTAATTCTTTGATACTTCTCCCATTGAAAAACATTGAAGGAGTCAACATTTGAATTTGGGCTGCACCTTGACCAAAAGTGAATTGCCAGAAATGACACTCTGCCAATTCTGGTCTAACGTTTAAGAGGCCTGGAACTTTCTATGATTTTTGGCCTTGAAATACTTACTCTTGGAGCCTTAAACCATCATGTAAGAAGTCTGATTTCGCTGAGGTTCTTATGTTGTAAGAAAGCTCAAGCTAGCTATTTGGAAAGGTTTGTTCATTGAGAGAAAAAGGGAGGGAAATGAAGAAAGAAAGAATGATTGAGAGGGAGCTATTGGGAGAGGAGGAGAGAAATAGAGAGAGAGAGAGACACCTGACTACTTCCCAGCTTTCCAGTCCCTGGACATTCAATCATTTAAATGGAAACTCTAGACATCGTGGAACGGAGGCATGCCATCCACACTATGTCCTACCCAATATCTGTCCCAGAGAACGAGATAAAATTCTGTTATTATAAATTATATTTAGCCAGTGAGTTTTGCAGTGCAGTGCTATGTAGTAATGATAACTACAATCATCTCCATATTCTAGTATCCTATTTATTTTATCCAGCAGTTATCATAATACATAATATTTTGAAACTTGTGAATTTATTTAATGCCTTTTGATTACAGAATGGAAAATCTATGATGACAGAGGCAATACCTGAGTTAGACTTTCAGCATTGTTATAATGCCTGACAGAACAAGTAAATATTTGCTAAAGAAAGGAAGAGAGGAAGGTGATCTGATTGCTAATAATACTATCTCTTTTTTATTACTTCAATGTCTTACCATGCTTATACAAAAGTGACACTTAGGTTGGTAGAAAATAGGTTAGGAAAGTATTTTTTTCATATGTGGTATTTTAAAAATTATATTATTATTATTATTATTACTATTATTATTATTACTATTTTGAGACGGAGTCTCGCAGTGTCCCAGGCTGGAGTGCAGTGGCGCGATCTCCACTCACTGCAAGCTCCGCCTCCCGGGTTCACGCCATTCTCTTGCCTCAGCCTCCAGAGTAGCTGGGACTACAGGCTCCTGCCACCACGCCCGGCTAATTTTTTGTATTTTTAGTAGAGACAGGGTTTCACCATGTTAGCCAGGATGGCCTCGATCTCCTGATCTCGTGATCCACCCTCCTCGGCCTCCCAAAGTGCTGGGATTACAGGCGTGAGTCACCGCGCCCGGCCCGTATATGGTATTTTTCTAAACCATGTGTATAGTACTTTTATCTACAACTTTCAGAATGTCTCTCTGGAAAATGACGGCAAAAGTTATCAGAAAGGTAAATTTCATTTTGTTAATAAATTTAAAGATTTATCAGTATCTTTAATATTTGTCTTACCTGTTAAAATTAATCTTCCAAAATCACAAAGCAAAATAATAGTCTCAGTGATTGGAAAACATTACTATGTGCTATGTATACCTTCTAAAACGATTTTTGTTTACAATTGTCAATGCATCTTTCTTGTTCCGAAAAGCAAGTGGAAATCAAGAGGTCATTTCCCAGTAGACCTCTGATAAAAGCCTGCTCTTTATCTCACAAATATGAACTCCACATTTAGAGCTGGAATTCCTCCAGATAGAGTTGGTAATAATACCCCAGGAAGTTTAAGGAGATGGTTGCCAGGTTGATACATATCTACATTCTGCTTTAGAGGGAGCAGAAGCCAAGTTAAGAGACGCAAAGGCAAGATGCTCTAGACGTGCAGCAAAGATAAATCTTAGTATTTTTCATATTTTAAAGTGAGGTTCTCTAGCAAACTTAAGAGTCCAGTTCTTTTATAAGGATTAATATTAACTGCTTAGCAATTAACATTTTTTAAAAATAAAAGACCTAGGCCTGAGGCAGAAACTTTAGAATGTGAAAACAGAGCCTCTCCCAGTTTTCATCGGATTCAACCTCAGTATTTGCCAATATACCCTTGATTTAACACTACCTGTTTATAAGGCAATCTAAGATTTTCCTTATAAATATAAATATATGTGTGTGTGTGTGTGTGTGTATCTGTGTGTATATTCTCACACACACATTTTGCCAAAAAGGTATTTAATGTAATCCTGACATATAGCTAAATATATGGATCGTTTTAAAATAAAAATTTTAAAAAGCAATGCAGAAAAGTTAAATGGTCCAGAAGTAGACACAAAGCTAACTGCTCAACAATTCCCATTTATTTTTCCTCTTTCTGGGCACATAAACAGATTTTGCATTTCACTCTTCCCTACAGTCAGGTGGGGCAATATGAGTAAGTTGTGGCCATTGAATTGTGAAAAGGAGTAATGTGGCATTTCCAGGCCCAGAGAAGGGGGTTCCCCAGACCCACAGGTTTTCTCTCTTGCAGTGACCTGCAGTTAGTTATCTGCTCCATATGAAACAGTCCCAGGTTGGAGGAGAGTCACCTGACCAGCATCAGACTATAATGGAAGCAAGAGAAAAAAACTCCATGGGTTAAGCTACTAGGAATACGTAGTTTGACTGATGCGCCAACTTGTAGTAATTCCCATGAACCATACTGATAATGCAAGTTTCAAGATTCGATTCAATAATCTATAAAATTATGAGATCAAATACTTTTTTTCTTTGGGTGGAAAGATTCTACTTTTTTATAATTACAAATTAATATTTTCTGTTTCTGTATATGAAATTAAGAAAAAGTCAATTGAACTTAGATTTCATTATTTATTTTGAATATATTAAGTATTTGAACACAGTATGTTTTACTTTAAAAATCAGCTGTTCAATGTAATTTAATTATTTTTATTATTATATAAACATCCCTACTATAAAAACCACTACATTTTACTTACTCAGCAAATTAGGATGGCCAACATATTTCTGTAACGGTACACATTGTTTATAGAAATATTTACATATGTTTACTCACTAGGGAGGGCTACTATTATGACTTTGAGTTTGTGGATTTTCTGCCTAATACAGCATTCTTTCTTTCACCATTTCTGGAAAAAGAAAGAAGAACATAATTTGCCACTCCACATATATTGCTTAGTGGCTAACATTACAGTAACATGAAAATGTTTTTCATCCAGAAAAGAGTGTCTTCACATGCGAGAGTATCATGTGAAGTATTCAAACTGTGTTTATAATCCAATTATATACTTAAATCATATATAATTTCATAGTTAGTGCACATTCATTGATAAATAGCAAGTCAGTAATATTATCTATCCAATACATTGAGTCTTCTTAATTTCTGACTAATTGATAATGTTAAAAATGCTTGCAGAAGCACTCCGGAGTTATTTTTGAACTCATGGCTTAAGAAAAGTCCAGATAGAAACAGCAGACACCCCAATAGCACTTACTACAAGCCAGCCATTCATTGATCCACGTGGTTTACATCCTTCCAATGTCTGTAAAATCACGTTACCAGGCCATAATATTATTACTCATGTTTTAAAGATGAAGAAATTCTCATCATAAAGTAACATTCATCCACACACAAAAAATTAATCACTAACATTTAGTTAGCTCTATTTTGGATCTGAGTCAGAGGCACAGTATTATAATACTTCAGGGATCATAAGAGTTTTGGATGGTTTCCTTCACATATATGTTGCAGATTATAAACTTCACACCTTTGTAAGGAAAGGATTTTAAAATCAAATGAAGAAATGAGCCACAAAAAAGGTTCACTCACTTTTCAGAGGTCACATAGCGAGTAAGTGTTGGAGGCAGGATTTAAACCTAAGTACAATGTACCTTAGAACAACATGGGAGTTAGGGATGCTGACTCCTGTGCAGTGGAAAATCTGAGTATAACTTCTGACTCCCCCAAAACTTAACTAATATCCTACCATTCACTGGAAGCCTTATTGATAATATAAACAGTAGATTAACATATATTTTACATGTTACATGTGTTACATACTATATTCTTAAAGTAAGCTAGAGAAAAGAAAATGTTATTAAGAAAATCACGAGGGGAAAAGAGATTTACAGTACCGTACTGTATCAATACTGTAACTTTATATTATCTGTTTACAAGATGACTTACGTCTGAAGGGTCAGGCAACTGCGGTTGCAGACCTCAATCTACAGCACATATCAAGCAGTTCAACTTTTTCTTGTAATGTTAAGACATTTCTCTACTTCTTGGGAGCACTTCCAGCATCACTAGTGACACTTCATATGGGTCCCATGGTGTTACTCAATGTTTATGGTATTACACTAAACACAATGAACAACACAAGAGAACTGTGAGAGATTGCTTTTCACTGACATCCACAATTTATTGGGAGATGAACTACTCATGCTGAGATGATGAGCATCACATGGCATTTCAGGTGGCTATTCACCTCACTTAAGCTAACCACAATAGCAACTAGAGGTGGCTAGAAAATGAATACACTAATGCAGTATGTAATACAGTTATTTTTATGCAATTATGATCTAATATGGCACCTTAACATTAGTTTATGTTTCTCTCAACTGCAAATGGCATCATGTATAGTTGGCAAGTGTTACTGTGCATAAGTTTTAATAAATGTTAACTTCGTATAACAGGTTTGTGTATATTTTATGGCCGTAAATGAGAAAATAGACTAGTATCTACAATATTTTATGTATCTATTACATACTTAACTTTTTCTTAATTTTTTTATTACACTTTAAGTTCTGGGGTACATGTGCAGAACATGCAGGTTTGTTACATAGGTATACGTGTGCCATGGTGGTTTGCTGCACCCATCAACCCATCATCTACATTAGGTATTTCTCCTAATGCTATCCATCCCCTAGACCCCTACCCCCCGGCAGGCCCTGGTGTGTGATGCTCCCCTCCCTGTCTCCATGTGTTCTCATTGTTCAGCTCCCACTTATAAGTGAGATGCTGTGTTTGGTTTTCTCTTCCCTTGTTAGTTTGCTAAGAATGATGGTTTCCAGTTTTATCCATGTCCCTGCAAAGGATATGAACTCATCCATTTTTATGGCTGCATAGTATTTCATGGTGAATATGTGCCAAATTTTCTTTATCCAGTCTATCATTGATGGGCATTTGGGTTGGTTCCAAGTCTTTGTTATTGTGAACAGTGCCGCAATAAACATACATGTGCATGTGTCTTTGTAGTAGCATGATTTATAATCCTTTGGGTATATACCCAGTAATGGGATGGCTGGCTCAAATGGTATTTCTAGTTCTAGATCCTTGAGGAATCGCCACACTGTCTTCCACAATGGTGGAACTAGTCTACAGTCCCACCAACAGTGTAAAAGCGTTCGTATTTCTCCACATCCTCTCCAGCAACTGTTGTTTCCTGACTTTTTAATGATTGCCATTCTAACTGGCATGAGATGGTATCTCATTGTGGTTTTGATTTGCATTTCTCTAATGACCAGTGATGATGAGTTTCTTTCATATGTTTGTTGGAATTTCATATCCAGCCAAACTAAGCTTCATAAGGAAAGGAGAAATAAAATTCTTTACAGACAAGCAAATGATGAGAGATTTTGTTACCACCAGGCCTGCCTTACAAGAGCTCCTGAAGGAAGCACTAAATATGGAAAGGAAAAACTGGTATCAGCCCCTGCAACAACATACCAAAATGTAAAGACCATCGATGCTATGAAGAAACTGCATCAACTAACAGGCAAAATAACCAGCTAGCATCATAATGACAGAATCAAATTCATACATAACAATATTAACCTTAAATTTAAACAGAGTAATTGCCCCACTTAAAAGACACAGACTGGCAAATTGGATAAAAAGTCAAGACCCATCGGTGTGCTGTACTTTTAATTTTTAGTATTTCTAGGCTATGCAGATAGTTGAGTTTTTCCAAACTGCAGCAAACATCCACATTTTTTTCTAATATATTTATTGACAAATTCCCTCAGATAAGTGGATCCATGTAGTTCAAGCCAGTTGTTCAAGGGTCAGCTCTAATGTGGTTCCCATATAGTTAATGAAAGCATTATTCTCTCAAATTATTTCATCACAAACAAAAGATTTTCTTTATCCTAAGTGTCTTGAGTTTTACTGTTTCTTTTTCATTTTTTTTTTCCCATGGTTGACCAGAATGTCTAGAACATAGTAGTCAAAAAGGATTTTTAATTTAATTAAAGAAATTAAGGGAGGATGCTACTTTAGATATCTGTTCATTCATAAAGACTATGTAACTATCTGGAGAGCAGAATCTAAACAAACCATCACAGATTTGTAAACACAGGTTTGTAAACTGTTTTTGTTCCCAATTCAAGAGACTAAGCTGATGTGCCTTTTGGAAAGTAGGTGAGGACCTTAAGCAAAAATAGATTAGGTAATTAAACAGTCATTTAAGACACATGGCTTAGACACAGCTTCCCCATGGAAACTAGTCATTCACAAAGGGAAGGAGCAATAAGAAGAAAGGTTTTTGCAAAGGTGCACATAGATTATGGTCAATAGCATACATGAGAAGACTTCATTCTTAAAAGTAAAGAAACCCTTTAACTATTCGTACTCATTTCCGAGATCATCCAGGGCCAAAATGTGCTCTTCTATCAGATGAGTAAGTCATAATTCAGAAGAAAATTACTATGGAACATAGAGAATTATTTTTCTCTCTGATTACAAATTTAAACCTTTACTTTTCAGGCACTTTACCCCTAAATTTTGTTTTCATTATTTGTTTAATTTAATTCCTTAGAAAAGCTATGTCATAAGCCATCTGATGACTTTGTAAATGCAAAGGGCCAATGTTGTGGAACAGACAATCTAATGACATAGTGTTTAGTGTTCCCTAAAGCAGGAGACAGATGAAGAGAAACGGTGAACTGGCAACCTTAGCATAATTAAGACAAGCCTGAGTGCTTGCCATGGTGCCATTACATTAATCTCACATCAGTGGCACCTGGCTAAAATTTATGAGATATGTAAAAGGGGCCTTTCCAACTGACCTTGATAAGGCAGAGTTATTTATCACGTGAGAGAACAGTCAGCAAGCTAGGGGGAATCAGGTATATTAGAAATAAGTTGACAGAGAGATTTAAGGGCAGTGGGCCGCAATACACGTTGACTAAAAAGATCTAGAGAAGCATTTCCAGTACCATCAATCTTAAACAACCTTGATAAGTAAAATATAAAATCATACATAATGTTAATAAACAATATATATAAGAAGGGGTAGTAGTAAATGTCAAGTTTTAAACGGATGCTAGTTCATTCATTTAATAGTTTTTAATGTGTGTTTATTGAGCTAATATAATGGGACTTGCAACCACAATGGATTCTACATGATTTCACCCCCGAATAAATAAGCACAACATATTCACTGTGAGTTCTTTGGGGCACTATCTCATTTTATTCATTTCATTTCAAGGGCCTAATATAGAGTCTGAAACAGTTTAGTCCCAACAACTACCCGGATCTTTTTAATGGCTGACTGCTTCCTGTTTTTCAGGTCTCAGCTCAT
Source organism: Theropithecus gelada (assembly GCF_003255815.1). Classification (NCBI taxonomy): domain Eukaryota; kingdom Metazoa; phylum Chordata; class Mammalia; order Primates; family Cercopithecidae; genus Theropithecus; species Theropithecus gelada. The sequence continues at coordinate 88,954,782 of NC_037680.1, forward strand.
ACCACAGAGAGTCTCCTAGCCACAGAGGAAGACCACAAAGTGTCCCTTAGCCACCTCATCAGAAAGACTTACCACTGTATTGAACCCCTTATGTGTTGCCTGCATGCTTATTATTTGCTTTTCCTCCCCGTACTCTAAGATTCCTTTTCTTGTTCATCTTTATACGCTGACACAGACTCATGATTAGAACAGGGCATGGCAGGTGCTTAACATTTGCCAAATGAATAGAAGAAGGGGTGCTTATTACATGAATTGTGGAAATCAGTAAACAGAGGAGTATGATTATGTTCCAGGTTATATTTTGGAAATTACATACTTTTGAATTTTAAACCATTGCAATATCAGTAGGAACAAGTTGAAAAAAATCAGACAATGGCCTTTCTTCACTCTGGACTTCATAGGGATAAAATTAGTATCACAATAATTCATTCTCGATTGTTGATTGAAAAAAAAATCTCATTTCTTTTCAGCAGTTGCCACTAATATTGTTAAATAGAACTAGGCTTTTTAGGACATAAACAGTTTTGTACTTGAAATGTTTCAATAAGAAATATGAAGGGAAACAAAGTGGTTTGTTTTTGGTTGAGGTTTTGTTTGCTTTACTTCCATATAAAGTGTACACATAAAATATTGGTAGCTGCAATCTATAGAAATTGCCATAATATAAGTGACATTTTACTTACATTCATGGGCCAACTCGTCAGCACAAGGGTCCTTTATTTTATTTTTTGTGTAATAGATAATTTGAAGATTTCCTTTTGACTTTATCAAACATAATTGAATTTATACTTCTACTAAAATGGAGATGGATGGGTAAAATTCTGTCTTTATACAATGAAAGCCTTATGGTCTTTTCAGTGAGGGGAAACAGCAGCACAGATTTAGAATGTCACATAGAAAAATCACATTGGGCCAAGTAGACCTGAATGATTTTAGGCCATACCAGCAAGAAAATGGCTTTTAACATTTAAATTCTACTTCTTCACCATTGCGTATTTGGTAACTCTTCTATGCAAAACCACAGACTAGCTGAAATCAGCAAGTCACAAAAAATTATCTTAATGGTCTTTCATTATATCTTAAAATCTGTATTAGAAGTAAGTCACATTTGGTAGCTAGTATTTTAGAATGAAGGTAGAAAAGCAATCTTCACTTTAAAAAAAGCTGAAATTAATAAAATGAATATATCAATACTTGAAAGAAAAGGTTAACTTGCCTCAATTCCTAGCATAATCAGTCACTTTATAATCCAAATTAACATTCATTCCCACACAGAAAATTAATCACTACTAACATTTGGTTAGCTCTATTTTGTATCTGTGTCAGAGGTAAAGTATATAATGATACTTCAGGGATTGTAAAAGTTTTAGATAGTTTCCTTTGCATGTATGTTGCAGATTATAAATTTCACACCTTTGTAAGGAAAGGATTTTAAAATAAAATTATCAGAATAATTAAATCTTTCTCTTCTATTGTAAATTTGTGTATATTTTAATCAACATAATTTGCTTAATTTTTAAATAAATATTGTATAAATAATGAGTTATGAGTATAGAAGAGAGTGGAAGAATTAATGAAATTTCTCTACACTGTCTCTATTTGAACTGAATTTCTCTTGCTTTCTAGAAGCTTTCAGAATAAAATTAAAAGGTGCATAAATAACAGATTTAATATTTGCTGCTGATCTTGCCTAACTCTGGCAGATCTCTACTGAAATTTACTTATTTTAATGATTATAATTCCATAATGAAAATTTAAAACTTCTTACAAATAATAGAATGCTGCTGATTTCTATTTGTAATGAGAATACTGAAAGAGGGTAAAAGGGGAGATGAGGTTTATGTTTATAATTCTATAACTTAGCAATCCTATCTTAATTAAAGAAAATCTGCCATATACTTACACCATAATTATCATCAAAGCAATAAGTTTTCATTATGATTCAAAGGCTAATTCTATGACAATTGTATCTTATTTCTGTTTATCCTCATCCTATCAATTTTTGCTAACTTTGTCTTCAGATTACTTTTATAAGATAGCTTTTGCTTTTTTAATTAATCGAAAGACCTGTGGGATCGATCATTCTTCTTCAAGAAATATGCCAATATGAGTCTTACTTTTCTTTAAAGAAGTTGGTGAATCTTGATCTTTTTTATTGTTTGTGATGAAACAGGCATGTGTTTTTAAAATTAAATTGCAACGTCATGAATGTATAGGTCATTGGTTTCTAGAGAAAGTCTTTAAATTGGGGACAATATTTTAATCTAGAAAAGGATACAAAAAGTTGTTGCATATAGGCCAAAAATGTTTAAGTGTGAAAGAGAAATGTAATTATATTATAAATTACATTATACAGTTTTAGACAATAATTATTTCTCCTAACAAAACTCATTCATTTCAAACAATAATCAAACAACATCTAGAATAATTTTGATATCTGCCACTGAATTGCAATGTAAAGAAATTTTCTTCAAAAAGAACTTGAAAATCTGCGTCAGAAGATGGGAAATAAATTATTTGAAAAATAAAATAAAATCCTAAATCACAATGTGATACCAACACAGACTGAATAAATAATAAAAGGTGTTACCCCATTACCTGTTGGAACAACCAGCTATCCAATTGCTCTCAAAAATATAGTAGTTGTTAGATATATAAGCAATTTTTGCTAGTAGAAAATGCTCATTATTTCTTTCCTGTAGCAACCAACATATTTTAAAGGCAAGACATGAAAATCCACTATTTAATTTATCTGTCAATGCCTTGGGTCAGGGCACCTGATCTCCCCCCTTGGAATGGTTAATTCACTAAAAATGTCTGAGAGAAAAAAGCCAAAAATCTTTAACACTTGCTGAAAGGTTAATGAAGAGTGAAGTGATTCATAAATAGTTTTCCCCAAAGCCAAGTATATAAAAATCAATATCCTACATCTTAAATTTTTTATATAGAAATTAAGCCAAAGTTGGGTCAATCACCTTTTAGACATAAAAAGAGTTGCTCCTGAACATGCCTCAAATGTCCTCTCTGCATTTTTGTTGTTGTTGTTGTTTTCCTGAAGTAGGCAACATTTTTTATCAGGAGTATAACAGTTAGATAACTTTACTCATGCTGAAGTAGGTTCCAGTACAATGAAATCATTGGCAGAAAGAAGCAAATCACAGTGGAAAAAGATGCAGGGGATGAAGTGAAAGCATCATGAATTGAATGAAACTAAAGATGGACTAAAGGCATAGAAACTGTTAAAACCAGGAGGACCCTAGAAATGTTCTCAGTCAAATCTCTCATTTTAGGAATCAGAAACTGAGGATCAGAGAAAGTGTGTGGCTTTCTCATGATCAGAAGAACCAGACCTAGATCTGTGGACTTGACACACTTGGTTTTGTACTGTCTATACTCTTCATCTTTTGACACTTAATGAAATTAAGCAGGGAAAAGATAAGAATTTTTTTTTGTAAAGTCACATTCCTCTAGGAATTATTTACTAAAACTCTTCCTCACATCTCCCCCTAAGAAATACTGAAAGCCCTTTTTTTTTTTCTAAAAAACATATTTGCAATTTAAGAAATTTCCTGAAACTCTCACAGATCTCAATTTGCTCTTCTCTCTATTATCACTAGTCTATTAATTTCATTAATATAATTTAACTGATTTTCTTTAAAAGATTCTGATGAATTTGCCTACTTTTTTCCAGAATGTTTATTAAAGCACTACGTGAATTACTTTATTTGTAAAATGTAGAAGTGAGATGTTACAGGAATTAGTGTAAAATTTTAAAGGTGTGCAATAGGTAGGAAGTTTTCCCTCAAGATGTAAAATCTTTCAAGACTGAGATTTCCTTCTAAACAAATGCCACACCCAGTCAAATATAGATATTTGGGAAACAGAAATTATTCACAGAACTGTTGATTCCTCTGTGAGCTTGCATTTTTAAAATTTCTATTTGTAGTAGTCCGGATTACTCATTTCATTTATATCAGTTGCTCTAGCTCTCTGTGTTCCAGTCATCTGGGTCACTCTGGTTTCTTTCAGTTCTTTCCATCTTGTTCTCTCCTTACAAGGCAAGCATTTAAATAGCTGAAGTGTATTGTTTTTAGAAAATTTCTGCATTAAAAGCCTTGAACTCTCTATGGCACATTATGTGGTTCATTGAATAACCTGGAGCTTAAATTAGTATATTATTTTTCCATAATTTACTAATAAACTGGAGCTTAAATTAGTATATTATTTTTCCACAATTTACCAAATAGCATCTTTCTATGTATTTAAATCACGTGCCTTTATGTGTGACATAGAATTTTAGGCCTATTTACCTTTCAAAATAGTAACAAGGGTAATTTATGCAACTCTGCTTCAGTGCGTTATAAAGTGTAAAAATCAATTGTCTAACCCAGACTGCAAACCCTATGCCACTCAATACACGATACGTTTATAAACTAAAAGTCAAAAAAAGTATGTATTGTGTGCCAGAGTATAAAAATATATTTTAAAAATCATTTGATAACATGCTCAACATTGCAATGAACAATTTGATCATTTAGAAGTTATATTTGAGAGAATGCCAAAACTCTCAGGTTATCATAATGTTCTCTGATGGTCACTAAATAACCATGAAGTGAACAATTCTACCATCTGGACTTTGTTACATAGCCCGATGCTGCCCATAGAAAAGATTAACCTGGCAAGCACCACAGGGATATGTATTTTTTCAATTCCCTCATTTTATAGGCAAGGCAAATAAAATTCAGAAAAGCTAAAATAATTGTAAACTTGGTTTCAAAGTGATTTGGCAACAGAGCTGGGAGTAAAACCCAAGTCTCTGAATTGTTCATTACAATCAGGCTACTTTCGCCTTTGAACTCTGGAACACACTTTTTAAAAAAATATTTCTCTTTATCACAACTGCACGTGAGGTAACTCAGGTGTTATCACCCTGATTTACTACGGGAAGATACAAGCTGTTTGATTATTTGACTTGTATTAAGTAACGCAGTGACCTTGAGTGTGTCCATCATATTTATTTCATAAACATTTCAAGGCCAATAAGGACAAATAATATATTTGTTATTTATTATATACAAAAATAATGGGATATATTTTATACCACTTCACGAGTGGTTTTCCAGCTTGGCTAACCTCCATAATCATTAGAGTCACTTGAAATCTTCTGGCTTTGCCCCAGACCCACTGAAGCAGAATCTCCAGGGAAAGCGCCTGGGAATTTGTATTTTTAAGTGGCTCCCCCAGGTGACTTTGGTAATTAGCCAAGTTTAGGAAACCTTGACAATATCACTGGAAGTAACAGGATGCTGCCTTACGTGTTCAGAATGTTCAGAAGCAAAACGTACCTACTGTAAAACTGACCCAATCCAGTTTCTCTCTTTTACAAATGGGGAAAGACAGATGTCTTTGTCACAAGTGGGTAGACAAACTGCCAAATACCACCTATATTTTTGGGTCAGAGACAGATTGGAACTCCACCAAGAGAAACTGGGCATTCATACTCGGTCTATTTCCATGGCAGGGACAAAACAATTCTAATCTTACTGATCTTTTCATTAAAGAATAAAGCAATCTCAGGGCATTAACTGCTGACAGTAATGCAGACCATGGATTTCACAGATTAACCAAACCACAAACAATCTAGAACATGCCCACAGAACAATTCTTTGTTTGTATAGTACAGGAGGCAAAAAAGCAATCAGTCTGACTTGAACTGCTGGGTTTAATTACTCAATATAACACTTGCCATTTAAAAATCCATATGCCCATCAGCATGGCAACAGTCTCTCATAAAGATTTTGGTATGATATGACACAATGTGTACAGTACTCCCACATTTCCCAAGCACTTTCACATATATTAGCACACCTTATCCTTACAATAGCCCTGTGAGGTAGATAGTAATTCTTGACAAACTGAAAGGATTCTTATAATTAAAAGTGTATTATTGGCAGAATAGATTATAGTTTGTTAAAACAATTTTAAACCCTAAAATATTCATTAAGTATTTTTAATGGAAAATGATTCATGCAATGCTAGTTTAAATGCTGAATTTGAGATTAAAAAAGAAAATGTATCAAGTAGTCAGCCTTTACTACTTTGAATATCAAGAATACAGATCCTGATTTATTTCATCAAAATGGTTTCTTAGCTATACCAAAGGCTAGATCCTTTTCCATATGCAATGGCTCAGCTGAAAAATAGTTACTATACTGACAAACCACAGTGAAGAGTTGAAAAGTTGAAGCTTTCAAAAATTAATATTATGTTTGTTCACAAGCTAATTAAAATGAATCCAAAGTTGTTATTCCTCATTGTTATTGTTTATTGGCACTTTCACCCTTTCTCTTTCCTAAAGCCTCAAACTCTCTAAATTTTGGCAAAACTTCTGTGTTATTCTTTCTGTGAGAAAGACTTCAACTAAACTTCCAAAATTCTTTTTCTGGGTACAGTGAACATAACTAGAACAGTTACTATGTGAAGAGAATGCTATTAAAGTCAATTATTACAAAGAACCACTTAGACACACAATAATATATCAAAGTTTTTATTCAGCGTAATACTATCAACAGGTTCAGAGAAGAATATAAGTGTTTCTCATGGGAGAAACTCCATCTGAGTCTCTAATTAAATAACTTTTGTATAGTTCCTTTTCTTCTCTGCACAAAAGATCTTTTTTCTGTCCATTCTTGCCCTCCTTCTTTCTTTGTTGATACTATTTACTCCCAAGCCTGCCTCTGAACTCTGTCTAATTAGCTCCTGATAGATCTGCTGCCCTGTTTCCACAAACATTTAATTCTGCCGTCAGTCCCATTTACATTACAGCATGTTGCATTGTCTTTTACCAGCCTAATTTTGTTTGAGTGAATGTAAATCCCATTAAGCAGTCACCTATTAGACTGTGGCATATAAACTCCAAAAGCTTCTTTATTACAAGAGTGAACATAAGGTCCAATTGATAAAAGATTTCTGGGGAATTTCCATTTGTGGTCGACTTCAAATATTCTATTTGCTTTAAACTTAGCTCATGTTTTCAAAGTATTTGACAGACTACTTGAGTATCTTTTTGCCTGCGTCTGTATTCCATAGCATGAAATACATAATCATCATTTGCTTGCTGTCTTTGGAAGTTTACTTATACTTAAACATAAGTTAAATATATATTTCTTCCTATTGTGTTATTTTATTTTTCCTTTGTAACCTGACCACATCATTTTTGAACATTGCATAAAGGTGTTTACAAATAACAGGATGGCTGGCAGAATCTTCTGGGAAAACTCTTTATGAATACTAAATAATTGTCCAGAATTTAAGCAAGCCTTGATGTTCTAAGACGAGCTTTCTGGAGAGAGGTAAGACATAGCATCTTGACATGCAGTCCTTCAAATGGCAAGTAGCTATGGGCATCAGAGACAGACAGGTTTCTCTCATAACTTTAATGTAATTTGATAGATCAAAATGAATAAAAACAAGATGTAAGATATCATTAGAAGCCTTGGAAAGACCAGGTGGTCTGATATTTACATCAGTATAATCAATATACTGAATAAGATTAGTGTCAGGTACCTGTTTTAAATGAAGGCTCAGTTATAGACTTTCCCCAAAACAGAGCTAATCATTCAGCACTATGGTCACATAATCACGTGGTTGAAGGTAAGGGTGAGAATGGCTCTCTTTCCATTTCCTCCTGGTAATCAACTCAGAAAGACATCCATGAAGTGCAAACTCTCACACACAAAATTATTTCTCACCCCTGCAGGCTTGTCAAAGCCAATATTTCAGGAAAGCACAGGTTGCTGAAGGGGACTGTGATTTTTATTTTTATTTTTTTTTGCCTGATGTTAGTCCCTAAGGACAACAAACATTCTAAGAGAGACTGTAGCCAAAATTGCTAATAACTTCACACAGTTCTTTTGCCATAATGACAAAATTCAAGGGAAGACTGAATAGAGTAGTGGGTTAGGTGGTAAGCCAGTTATTTGAGGAGGAATAAAAATATGTATGATCCCAAATGCTAGTTACGAAGTCAACTAGATTAAAAACCTAAACAATGATTATGACAAATATATGGAATGCAAAGTGAATAACATACATTCAGTTTGTTAAAACTGAGTGGCTTATAATATTTAAAGAGGAGGAAAAAATTATAAAATAATTGAGTATCAAATATTGATTGATAACATAAGAATTTGCATCAATACCCAGCCATACCTACAACATACAGCTTGGTGTTTGAGTAGAATAGATTTTATATAACTCTAGACTCTTTAGTATTCAGGCTCAGAAATACCCAGTAATAGATATCAAAACAAACTTCTTGGATGATAGGCCCCTTATTTGTTTCTACATATGTTTTGATTTGGTTCCATGGCTTGGCTAGATATTATATGTATGAGTTTGACATGATTGTTTATCTTTCTGCCCTTTACATAGTATTAAGGACATTTATTCGACATAGATATATCCAAATGTCATAATAGGCAACATGAGTTACACGTTGACTCCCTTTAGTGTCTCCTCATAATCACTTCAAATCTAACTGAGACCAAGATTTCAAAGCAAGAAGTACATATTAATTTAGTGTTACTTGTTTCCAAAACAGGCAGCTAACTACTATTACATTGGTTCTTATGGTTTCCTGCAGCTTTTCTAAAACATTAACATTATTATTGTGAAATACAACCAACATCAGAAGGAAATTATTTTTTAAAACAACACAAATATTTAAGTGGGCCTACAAGAAACCTTAGTGATTCATAATAAGTGTATTGAAGGAATTTGAAATTCAGTGAGCACTTGAAAGTTTCTAGACCCACATAAGTTTCTGTACTACCTATAACATTTATAAAAGCAACTTCAGCAATTTTTAAAAAAGATATCTCTGTGTTATTTCAGGACACAATACATATATAAATATAAATGGGTTGCATAACCTCTCTGAGCCTCAGTTGTCTCTTTTAAAATAGAGAAAACGCAGATTAAATGAGATGATTACATAAATAAGTGCTGACTTCTTTTGTTGTTGTTGTTGTTGTTGTTGTTGAGACAGGGTCTCGCTTTGTCACCTAGCTTGAGTGCAATGGGGCAATCTCCACTCACTGCAGCCTTGACCTGCTGAGTTCACACAATCTTCCTGCCTCAGCTCCCCAAGTACCTGGGAATAAAAGCAGGTGGGACCATGCAGGCTAATTTTTGTGGTTTTTATTCTTGTAGAGACGGGGTTTCTGCCATGTTGCCCAGGCTGGTCTCCAACTTCTGAGCTCAAGCGATCCGCCCGCCTCTGCCTCCCAAAGCACTGGGATGACGGGCGTGAGCCACCGTGCCCAGCCAGTGACTTCTTAATGTATATCCTAAATTGCAAGAGGCACTGGATATTTGTGGAGTCTTGATAACCACCAGGGAGGGGCCCCAGGTAGGAGAACAATTGTTCTGAGAGACAACCAACCATAAACACCCCGCTGACATAAGACCTCGCTCCACAGGTAGCCCAAATGGTACAACCTCGATCAACATGTAGCCCCCTCCAGACGACCTTATAAAACTTCCCTCCATCCCCTGCCTCTTTGTGCACCCTTACAATGTATTTTCATACTTTCTCTAATAAATCTGCCTTTATTTTTCTCCCCCTACAGCTGTCTTGGTAAATTCCTTTACCACCGGTAACACCAGCCCCAGCCAGTCACACCTGTAAGAGTATTGAGCATTGAGCAATACTTATTTCTCACAGCGCTATAGGTGAGAAGACAGACAGAAACCCAAATGTAAGTAAAACTTTTGATAATTTTTGTCACAAACAGTAGTAGCCTCTCAAACATGCTTTTTGTTCACCTTTCTATTAACATAACTTTTTATGTTTTAAAATGAATCTTCTCCAAAAGATTCTTGTGAACTGATCCCTCTGCCTACCCCAAACAAGGGTAACCACAGGCTTCATCACTAGTTAATGAGATGACCGTATTTCCCCATCAACAGTGATAGGAGGTATCCAGTAAGAGGCATGCTCTTTGCAACAAAAACACAACTATGAATATAATATATATATAAAAAAAAAACTGCTTTGAACCTTTTCTGTCACAATTCCAGAAAAGACTGCCTAAGAATGAGGCCAATAAAAAAGAACGAGATCATGTCCTTTGCAGGGACATGGATGGAGCTGGAAGCCATTATCCTGAGCAAACTAACATGAAATACTGCATGTTTTCACTTATAAGTGGGAGTTAAATGATGAGAACACACGGACACGTAGAGGGCAGCAACATGCACTGGGGCCTTTTGGAAGGTGGAGCATGAAGAAGAGAGAGGATCAGTAAAAACACCTAATGGGCACTAGGCTTAATACCTGGGTGATGAAATAATCTGTGCAATAAACCTCCGTTACACAAGTTTACCTTTGTAACAAACCTGCACTTGTGCTCCAGAACTTAAAATAAATGTTAGAAAAAGAAAAGGAATGAGATGAAAAGAGAGAAAATCAGAGCTGAGATGTTAAGATAGTAAGAGAGTGTCCTGCTGACATGGGACATGCTTTCAGCCCCAGATCTATGTGTGCTTAAGGTCTGATATGCTCCTGGACTTTCATTTTGTGAGTCAAGAAAATTCCTTTAGCTTGTGCTAGTTTAAACTAGGTTTCAGTGTCCACAAGGCTAATATCACGAGGCACAGGGAACAATGGCAAAACGGGAATAGGTCACTGTTTCAAGGAGAGAAAATATTAGGAGGGCTCTATCTAAGGAAAATGTTAGTGTGCTTGAGGAACCACGAACACACTATTACTATCACTGTCACTACTACTGAGACAGCCAAGTAAAAAGGGCTCCCTGGCAGAACTTCCCACAGGCCCGCGCACTGGGAGGAATGCGCACTGGGGTGGAGCCTCAGGAAGTTCACACCTTTTGCAGTGGGGAGGGAGAGCTTGGCCTCTCCTGTTCCAGGGTAGTAACCTGGAATTCGTGCGAGGTGGGAAACTGGCTAGCGGACCTCTCACTTTGCTGATAGTCCTTCTTTCCCTTTTCATCCAACAAACCCTGCCCTGCTCACCCTTCAAAGTGTCTGTGAGCCTAGTTTGTCATGGTTGTGTGACAAGAACCCCGTTTTTAGCTCAATTAAAGATAAAGTGGCCGGGCGCGGTGGCTCAAGCCTGTAATCCCAGTACTTGGGGAGGCCGAGACGGGCGGATCACGAGCTCAGGAGATCGAGACCATCCTGGCTAACACAGTGAAACCCCGTCTCTACTAAAAACATACAAAAAACTAGCCGGGCGAGGTGGCAGGCGCCTGTAGTCCCAGCTACTCGGGAGGCTGAGGCAGGAGAATGGCGTGAATCCAGGAGGCGGAGCTTGCAGTGAGCTGAGATCCGGCCACTGCACTCCAGCCTGGGCGACACAGCAAGACTCCGTCTCAAAAAAAAAAAAAAAAAAAAAAAAAAGATAAAGTTCCACAACACCACCATAACCCTTTATAGCTTCTAGATCTTGATCTACCTAAAAAGAGTTTCCCACCAACACTACCTGTTTACTTCCAATTTGTATCTCATTTAACCTATTGTGCTATCAAATGCAAGGACATTTTTCTAGATGCAGATGTTATATATTAACAGAAAAGAAGGAAAGAGAAAGGCTTGGTTCTGGAAAAGGATAAAGAGTATGAGGCCTAGTGAGCCACTGGACTGACAGACAGCCGTGGGCAACCCTAGGACACTGAGAAAAAGAAGCCTCCTGACAACACAGCCAAGCAGAACACCAGAATGAAAAAAAACTGAAGACAAGAACTACCTACTCCCGAAGTTTCCCTAAGGCCAACCCTGGCTACAGAATTCATCATATACTATAAATGAAATGGGGGTAGTTTGAAATATTGCTTTCTACTAATATTAATTTCAATAATCTATTTTTTAAATGAATGTAATAACTTTGAAATCTGGTTTTTTTTGCTTGTTTTCCTGATTTTATAAATACTCATACAGTAGTCTGATAACTGGTATTCTTTGTAAGCAGAGAACTCCTGGATTCAATGACCAATACTACAGGATCTTTTGATATTTTGGCAGTTACTCTCACTAAAATAAGGTACATTGAGCAGATTAGAAGGATTCATAAGAAATTCTTGGTTAGTAAATATTTGCTCCAGATTTTATAATTGCCTAAATCTCTTTATAGGTTATTTGTTGCGATACTTCAAGATCCTGAGTCAGCCATGCTTATACAAGCAAACTTTTATTTACGTGTTTCTTTGTGTATCTATGGTGTCTATTAATATAGCACCTGAGTGAGAAAGTTTAAATTCAAAGGAAGTTTTTGCCTGAAGGACAGCAGAATTGGGCCCAATGGGAGTTCTATATGAGTATCAGAGGGCAGAATTTGGGCTACTGGAAGGGCAGTTAGTAGCCAGGGATTTAACCACTACAACAAAGTTTTAAGGAACAAAAGAGGTGGCAATATTATTGGGGCTTTTTTGTTCCCTTACTTTTCCCAAGTAGAATTATTTTGAAAAAACAAAAATATTAATTGCACAAAGTATCCTCAAATTATGTCATCCTGAAATCTGTCTTGAATGTCATTCAGATTCTCTATAGTACAGCTTTCATAGACTTAACTGATACCAAATCTTTCAGTCTTGCAAAAGGTAATATGAAAATATGAGGAAAACATCTCCTTTATTTGTAGCATATGTCTAGTTTACTATAAAAATGTCATATTTAAGCTTAAGAGCCAATAATTTATATAGTAAAATTCAGTCTTTTTTAGCAGAAAAAAATAAATATAACACACACTTATTTCTCCAGCATTAAATTAGCATGTTTCAGCCTTAATATTCAAATATTTGTATTTTTAATTACAGAAATCATATATGTAGTTTTATATTTTTTAAAGGCAAAGAGTGGGGAATAAAACGAAGTTCTTTTTGACATCTATAGATAGTTGTTTCCTTCTTTTCCTGTCCACAAAGCCACCACTGTAAGTCTGACCAGTATCATTCCAGCAACTCCTACATGCACACATATATATGTATCCGCATAGTAGAATATAGCATTGTGTGATATATATGGAGTAGTCTTTACCACATAAAATGATAAAGTGAAAGAAATTACAAATTTAAAATCCAGAATGTAAACTAAAAATTCTAGACTCAGACTTCAGTGGAAGGCATCCTAGAAATAATCTCTCTTGTTTAATAGCAATAGATTCTGTGCCCTAGGGAAGGGAAGCTCCTTAGGGCACACAGCTAATTAGTGGAAGAGTTCCAATGGGACAAGATCTCTTATTTTCTAGTGCAATGCATTTTCCATAGTAACAGGCCACTAATCGCTAAGTCACATATCACATACTATACTTTATTTCTTTCTGTGTGTGTGTGTGTGTGTGTGCAGGTACGCATGCACATGATATGTGAGTAGAAAAGTCACATAACGGATTGCTTAAGTTGAAAAAGAAAATATATGACATTCTGTTCAATGTAAAAAATGAACAAGGAACATATACCATGCAGTAGGCATTATGCCAGCCAGTGTAAGAGCAAAGACAAAGAAGAAAAAAAAATGTCTATTCTCATTGGGCTTGTAGTTTAATGGAACAAGATTGAAAAACACAGCTGCAATGATTTTGAGTGTGTGTTTTAGTGTATAAAAATATTAATATAGTTGAAAGTTACACAAGACCCCAGAGACAAAGCAACTGTTTCCACACCTATGTATGTTTTCTAGGACTACTTCTTCCAAATATGGCCTCTACCAACACACATTGCCCAATGAAGTAGGGAACTTACTACGAGAAAAGGAGCTGTGCCTCAGCAATGTAGGCATGAATATGTGAAGGTCGAGTCATAACACTCACATCTCTCCAAGCATATTTAATATTGAAATAACTTTTACACAACCCATGGCAAGTTTAAGGCAACAATACTTCCTATAGACGCACGGCAAGTGTTCCCATAGCCCATGGCAACACTACTTCCAATAGACTATACTAAATAACAAAGAAGAAGTACAAGTGATTCTAATGAACAGTTATAAGTTGATAGTCCTGAATATATTTTAATCAGCTTTAGCATAATCCTATCATGTATTTTAAAAAGGCTTTTTACTAGATTTTTTTTTAATGGAAAGTGAACAATTTGCATTAAAATTAAGTTAATTTGATTGTTAATGGTAAATTAGACCTATTTGTGCAAGGATGATAAAACATGCTTTAATTGTGTAGTTGCATCACAGGTGCCATTTAGTTTGTTCTTTCAAATATTATTTCAGTACATATACATATTTTTTCTTTCTTTTATATGGAAGTCAATTAATTAGATGTCATCTGTAGCACAATGCTGGACACAAAGCAGTGCTCAAAAATAATCATTTGATGAACATTAGAGATTTGGGGGGTTTTTCTGAGTTACAAAGTCTGAATATTTATAACCATACACTAAATTTAAGTTGAGTACTTAGCCAGAGAAATCACATTTAACAGACTATATAGCAAATTCCTTATAGCACTGTACTCATAACATCTTAAATGTTGCAGGATGTTTAACTCTATTTTTCAAAAATATTTTATCAGGCTCTTTCAGAACAATTGTTGTGAAGAAAAGAAATGTCAGAGAAAAGAACAGTTTGTAGTTTGTGGACTGTTACAATTAATCGTTACACTATGAATTAGATCATATCCGTTATACAGATGAAAGAACTGAGATTGAATGACTATAATGCTTAATGCCTTTGGCTATAATTCTGGAAAAACATTTCTGAAAAAAAGCTAATTTTGCTTTTTAAAAAATTTTTTCTGAAAAACTGAAATAAGTTTTAAGTCAGAAAATCCAACCTTCTCCATTATGAAACACCACTTCTGACTTCTACTTATGATTTCTAGCTGCCAAAAGGGCCTCTGGCATAAAGATTTTTGTATATGTTTTTAAAGCATAACTTTAAATCATATTTTTATTTGATAATTGGAAAGATGCTTAAAAAAAGATCTTTCTCCACCTTTTCATCTTACAAATAAAAAATGAGGCTCAAAGAAGTGAAATATTTTGCTAAACATCAGAATTTAATACTGGCAGATGTGTAACAAGAACTGAATCCTCACTGATCTCTGAATGCTCCACTTCTACCAACTTCCAGAATTAATATCGCGATGTTAATTTCTAGTACCTTTAGTGATATAATTATAGATAAAAATAGTAATGGATGTCTATATAACAAAAAATAATCAAGGATGTCTTAACCCCTCTTAAAGTTAGTTTAGACCTAAAATCAACCAAAATCAAAAATTATGAAAAATACAAAGTGAATTGGGTAATAGGAAAACACACAGTTATATTTAATTATAAGTACACAGTAGCAAACAGTTCAGATTGTTGATGCTTTTGATGACCATTAATGCAAAAGGAGTATGGATTACGGCACTGTATTATGAATAGACAAAAAGGTTAGTGAAAAGTTGTTTTATCTAGCAGACATTTTGACCTTTTCTGCATGAAATTGAAAGATAAACCAGAGAACCATTGAAAGTTCATGTATCAATAAATAATAAATAGGTCAAGTAAAAATGTATCCAAAATTCAACAAGAAAAGTTTGCTTCCTATTTCAGTTTTTAAATGCAAGGTAGTGAACTGAAATCAAATCAACAAAATAAATGGGTCCAAGGACTCTTATTTAAGTACAGAAATGTGTAACTCCCAGGAAATGAAAACATAAATGGGTATAAATGAGAAGAAGCTATAAAAACAAAGCAATCTAAACTAGAACTAAAGCTTAACCTACTGACAGTGGCTCCAGATAATAACCTAGAACAATTTTTAAATAAATAAAACTCAAGCATTATCTGAAAAAAACTATGAATAAAGACCTAAGAAGTAAAATAATCTACTTAAATATATTTCCAAGCATGCAAGTATTTTTTAAACTTATGAGGTGGGAGCTGCCCATTGTATAAGATTAATAAACAGGACTTCAGAAAAATATTTACTTAAAAAATCATAAATATTAATCACATTAAAAATAATATTCCATAATAAAAATCTCATCTCAATTTAATGGAGCATATATTAAAAATATTTTTCCATAATAAAAATCTCATCTCATAATGTAGTTTTCAATAATATAAAAAGAGCTCCAAATCAACTTCTAAAAAACTTCCCTAAACTGACACAGACAACAAACTTTATTAAAAATTTATACAAAACAACCATCATCATATACAATTTTCTTCACATCTCAATAAACTAATTAATGCAGTTGAGTGAAAGTCATACATATCGGCCGGGCACGGTGGCTCACACCCGTAATCCCAGCATTCTGGGAGGCTGAGGCAGGCAGATCGCTTAAGGCCAGAAGATCAAGACCAGCCTGGTCAAAACAGTGAAACTTCGCCTCTACTGAAATTACAAAAATTAGCTGGGTATGGTGGCGCATGCCTGTAATCCCAGCTACTCAAGAGGCTGAGGCAGGGGAATTGCTTGCAACCAGCAGGTGGAGGTTGCAGTGAGTCAAGATCAAGATTGTGCCACTACACTCCATCCTGGGTGACAGAGGAAGACTCTGTCTCAAAACAAAACAAAACAAATCATGCATATATAACATATATAAGTGTATGATGTGTATAAGATGATGCTGATATATATGTGTAGAGAGAATGTGAATTCTCTCCAGATTCAACAAAGTATTTTTCTATACCAGTTCCCTTAGAAAATCAGAATCAGAATTGAGACTAAACACACAAATTTATATTTTCTTCAACAGTATTAAATTTACCAAGTAATAAGAGGATAATCTTTTGCATTCACTGTTGCTGTACCATTACAGAAATAAAATAAAGCTACATTTCCAAGGATATCATTTCTGTTCTACTTTTATTTTGCTGTTAGGAATATACAAATATGGAACAAATACAAAGTTTTATTACACGATTCAATCCAATGGAAAAACTATGTGGAAGCATCTAACATGCAAAACATTTTATGAATTGCCTATTTACTTTATTTGAAATAATAAATATTAGAGATAAAACAAAAAGTACACTAAAAGTGTGAAATCTGTGTCTCTATTTCTACCCAAGTAATCTTAAATATATTCAAAAAGGGACTTTTTTTGGAGTAAATCATCTGATTTTTGTTGTTGTTGTTTCATCTCACTTTCTCTAATAATATTTTTGTCTTAAATCTTAAAATTATAGTAATTATACTGAAATTATGTATACAAAACTGTATTTTAACCTGTACATTATAACACATACTAGCGATTGTCAATCACTCTATGAAAAGTTGAATAGCTGTAAAATTTGTCAGAAACAGCTTCCTTTATAACTGTGTTCTATCAAAACTATACTTACAATATAAAAAACTCTTTAAAAAATTACTTTTTAAAATTCCAAAATGTTAAATACTGACTAGAATTTTAAAATTGTCTTAAAGTTACAAAAACGATTAAAATATAATTAAAAAGTATATTATAACCAAATTTTAAAACAACTTATATATAAATAATATAGCTCTATTTGCCTACTAGAAACAGCTTCTAAAGTCAAGTCAGGAAGGCAAATGACTGTAGGGGGTTTGATAGAGTGTAAAATCTTGGATGCATAAATCTCATTCAGGTTCACTTCCATATGCCCTGAGGGCAAAGCCAGGCATGAAGCCTTTGCCATATTACCTACTGAACTGGGTCATACGTGGTAATATTTGCTGTATGGTCCTGTGATGAGGTAGCATAGGGAGAACCAGCTGGCCAAGGCTAATACACCATCTGGACTGAAAAAATATTGCCAATTCCATTGGCAGAGCAGAAACAGAGTTTGTAATCGAGCTATAAATCACAAGTAGGTCTTGCAAGTTGTCAATTAAAAGTCTGATATATTGATGTCCTCAATGCATGGGTGACTTCTTGCTTTTAAAATATCACTATTTACATAATAGAACTCTTTTAAATATCAATCTCTACCTAATAAAAAATTACTCAAAGCACCCATAAGAAACAAATTCAGCACATTAAGAAATGTGACTCACAAAACCACGAAAAATGAAGAGAAGACATATATGTTGATCACACAGCTATAGTGGAATTTCTGTGTTCAAACGACACACATTTTTTTATTTAACTTCAAAATTTAAAACTTCAGCTCAAAGCATTTTCACTGATTATATTATCTTCATATTTCTCTCTGTTTCAAATGAAAATTTATACACATGCACTTACTCTTTCATACACATACACACACACAAATTATTGTACACTATGATGCCAAATTACTGACATCATGATACAGTGGAAAGAACAGGGGTTTTAGAGTCAAGTAAGCCACAGCTCAAATTCCTGTTCTGTTGCTTACTAGTTCTATGGTATTGTACCAGTTACTGAACATTTGTGAATCACAGTGACGCTGCAGTGATGTTAGAAGGATTAGCAATAATATATGTAAAGTAACAAGTACATAGTAGCTGCACAGTAAATGACAGCTGCATTAGTGTGATGTAGGCAAATGATACATTTGGACAATTCTTGATTCTTTGATTTAAATGTTGTATGCATTGTTTCTAATCAGAATAAATATGTGAATTTTAGCCAGAAAGCAGAGAACATAAAATTTAAATTGGTTAGTAATAAAATTTTTGCCAGCCCTTCATCAAAGCCAGATTTCATGCAGTTAACTCTTAATGGTTTTTTTCTTGCTTTTATTTTTCGAGGTTATCTCAATTAGATGATCCTATTATTGATCAAGCTCTGTTGTCTATCTGTAAGAACTTCTTGGGTAATCACTTGACAACTCAATCAATACCTAATTCATTGAGTATTCAATAGGTGAAGCAGCACTATATTAGGTACTTTATAAATTTAAGTTACAATGATGTATTAGCAATCATAGGGAACACCATGATGGTCAACGTTCAGACTTGATGAAGACTGAAGCATGAGAGAGGGCTAGACAGATATTGTAGAGTCCTTGCAGCTTTCTACCAATTTCTATTTACCAATAAATATGCCTGGGATAATATAGGAGAATTATAGAAGGGAACAAGGAAAGTAATCAAGGAGAAAGTAGAGAGTTGTTTCCAATGAGAGAATTTCATCTGCTTCTAATCTTAAAAAAAAAAAAAAAAAAGACTTTGACATATTCAATTTGAAGTGTCATATATAACAGTTCTTCAATAATGTAAAGAACTATTTCAAGGTCATATACTAGTATTTGGAGGGATATCAAAATAAAAATATTCAAGGTAACATAATTAAATCAGTGTACCCTCCATCCTCTTCTCTCTGTGTCTATAACAGATGATTTGCACACACCCTTCCCCAGTCCATTATCTGTCTTGTGCTATAACTCTGCAGGCTGACCCTCTGGACTGCATCTTATTTGCCAACTGGCTTCCATCTGAATGTGGACAATCTGAGGAAATCCTCAGGAGAAGTTTGGAGAGCAAGAAGACAGAGACTTTTAGGTATTCACTAATGCTTGGACCAGGGTGAGGCAAGCAAGGCATCCGGGGCATGAAATTTATGGAAAAACTCAACCTTAGAGACTAACCACACCTACCAACTCCATCCTAAGTCTTTGCAACCCTCAAAACTACAGCTCTCTCCAGATAGACTCTCCTTCATGATTTCAACTCTCCTTGGACTGGTCAGCCTGAAGGGTGGTAATGACTCACCAACACTACTAATCCTTCTTCACTGTCCCTTAATTTTTTCCCTCCCTCGCTCATAACTCTTGAGGTTAAACTCTCTTTTGTTCAAGGACCCTGTCTGATGAAGCATCATCTCATCAGAGATGCTTGTAAGTTTTAAGTCAACTTACAAATGTGGTATTATTCATATGTGAGTACAAATTTAGGACTACTATCATTTATTGAGTATACAAATATTTATAAAGATCGCTATTTTTGTATAAGAAGTGGCCTTAAAATTAATTGGTAGCAATACATAATCCACTTTAGATTATCCAATAAAACAGTTTTGGCTTTCAATTAAAATTGATGTGTGTGTACGGTACATGTTTGCACAAAAACCACTTCATTGGAACAAAGAACAATTTGTTGTTGGATTAGATTTCTAGTACTTCATCCCTAGCCAAAATGACAATTTTAAACATTAATGTAACCTTTGTGATAAAAGCTGATTAAATCGATAGTATACATGTGATCCAGTTTTGCCTGTTTCTTACAGCTAACAATTCATAATTCAGTTGGTCATAAATGTTATAACACTAAAAGACATATAAGCTTTTTATAAAGGGATAATATATCTAAGGCGAATAGTTTCATTTTGTAAAGCATAAACCTGAATGAAAGACACAGAAAGACTTCAAAGATCAAACAAAACATTATATGATCACTGGCTGCTAAAAAATAAACTTTTACTTACAGTTTTTAGATAAATATGTCTAATATTTTCATAATCTCAAATAAATATTTTCAGAAAAACTAGAAAGATGATGAAAAAGGGTGTAAAAAATGCATACTCAAATCTAATTTTAAGTTAATGTAATTGTATATATCAAATGATCATTAGCAATGAGTCCATTATTTATTATGAAGATATTTTTGACCAAACTTCCTTAAAATACTACATGAAAAACTGATAAATGCAAATTCAATGCAAAAATATTTGAATTTTGAAATAAAGTAGGTTCAATATAGTCATAAAAATAACAAAATAGCAAATAAGTAAAAACATTTTCTTATTTGAAGATGGAAGACAGTGCTGAAATCTGACACTTCAAGTACGTTTTGTTTGAATGTAAAATATTGAGGAAAATGTATTATCTTACTAAAATTTGCTTTCACTAATAGTTGTTTTTAAGGAGAATCTTTTGGAAATTGAACAAATCATAAAGAACTTAAAAGACAATTAGACTGCTCTAGGTAGAACATTGTCAATTTTCATTAATGCTCTTTCATGCTGCTTGAAGATCAATCATATTCTATACCATCTAGTAAAAACGATCAGTTTCTACATAGAGTGAAATGCTTTCTATGTGCTTTACATCATGAATAAAAAGAATCACAGATTTGTTTGTCTTTCTGTATCATCTAATTCGGAAGATAAAAATTGGGTATTTGCTACATTCTAACTTTGCTGTTAGGAATTTAAAAACAATATTCTATAGTTATGAAAATTTTTCTTTCATAGAAAGAAAAACTTGAGTGTAGCTTTTCTTATTGGAAAATAGTTTTCCCTGAGGAACTGTCATAACTAGTCCTCAGCCCCTGTCAAGTCTGCAGAGCCCTTTCAAGAAGCTCAGTGTAGGCAAGACAAGCGTACTTCTTCCCTATTTTACACTAGCTGAGGAACCCACTGCTTCTCATGTCTAGGACACCACCATCTTTAATCTTTTTCATTATCCTCACTTAGAACCTTTCCATATGCAAAACAGTTACTAAGTGCTTCAACAAAGGAATTAAAGAACGTGCTCTTTTGCAGAGCTGCCTCTACAAGATACAACAAATTCAGATGCAATAGCAAAATGATTTTTTTGTTGAGACAGAAATTAAGTGAGTAGCATTTTGATGGATATAGTAGATACCAGATAAACCAAAGTTTAAGGAAGTCCTCAAAACTGGGAAGAAAAATTACCTCAAACAGTTATATGTCATTTTATTCATCTGTAAATAACTTGTCTAATGTATTCTATAGCAAGTTCTCTTTCATTGTGAAATACTTTACATGATAATAATTATCATAATAATAGCTAACATTTATTGTGAGCTCAGTTTTCAAAGTGTCAGTCACTGAGTTAAAGGCTTTATATAAATTATCTCATTTAACCCTCATTATAATTTGTGAGGTAGGTATTATAATTACTGATACCATCTCACAGACCAAAAGTGAGGCATGTATCAGATCACACACAGCTAATAATACAAGAAATGACTAAGAAATCAGACCAACATGCTAGACTGCTTCCCTACGTTATAAAGAAGGCAGGAACTCATAGTTCACTCATAATGACATCAATTACTTTTGCCATACATTTTAGAATCATTATTGTTCATTAAATCCTGATACTGGTATTAATGCTGGCCAATCCCTTTTTGAAGAATGCAATCATTATCTTCTCAATTTTAAGAATCAATTTATGGGAAGGCTTAAGTTGTTTACAAATATGTAATATGAAAAAGTATGTAAAGTACCCATTGTTTTAGAAACTATATAAAAGTGCATACATTCTCATTAAATGCATGTATTTCTTCCACGAATATATGAGTGTTGACCATGTAAAAGGAACTGTCCTAGGTGCTGTGAAACCTTCCTCAGATTTTCCTTTGAGTCCCATTACTGAATATCTATATATAATAATGGCAGGGACACAGAGGTAATGATATAGCATTATTTAGAAATAATAACACAAATAATGCCAGCATGGTATCACCATCTTAGGCATCAGAATAAGCAGCAGGCCTCTGGAAACAGATTTCAAGCACTAATGAGCAGTGATAGGCAACCAAACAGCAGCCTGTTGTTTGAAAAAGATTGGTGAATCTTTATAATAGTTTTTCACAAACTATCTATCTCTTTCAATTCAGTTTGTTTTGTGCATAATACTGCTGCATAGCATGGCAGAAATTTTGTTTGTTTCAAGTTTGACATTTTAACTACCCTGTCCTACATTAAATCAGTTGGAGATAGTCTTCAAATGTGACTCACAGAAAACAGCAAATCTTTTCACTAAAATATAAACTCATAGCCCCACATTTTCATTTCCCCCTCCCTTGTTACCTAAATCATTGGAGCAAAAATGAGAAAAGTCATTACATCAGCGAATTAGTTCACCCAAGCAGTAGCCTCAAACCACAGGTTAATTTGAACTGTTCAAATATAATTACTTAAAAGAGGAAAGGATTCATTACTTTTGTGGTGTTTGCTGGTTCATTGCACCATTGTTGGAGATTGTCAATAAACAAATTACATCTAACACTGTGCCCTTCTGCTGAACAGTCCCCTGAGACTATCAACTTGCACACTATGCTTTCTTTCATTTTGTGTGTGTGACCCATATTCACATGCTCTTGATTTTAACATTTTAAAACACTCTCAATTATGTAAAACCAATCTAAGCAGTCTAATATAAATAGGACTATGAAATAAAACATATACGTTGTTATATAGGATCTGCATGTTTTTTAAACAAGAACTTCACAAATGTGACCATAAAATTTTAAGTAGAGTAGTGTATCTGAATTTTTCTTGTGAGAATGTCCATAACTTTGATTAGATTTTTAAAATATCCCAGCCTACAAAATTAAGAAAACTGTTTTGAATAATGACTAAAAACTAAGAAAGCAGTAAATCAAGATGTGGTAAGAGGAGTGGGGTGAAGGGAACCACTTATTATTCACTGCAAACAAGATGCCAGAGTTAAAAATATCTACTACATTATCTCATGAGATGCTCAAAACATAAGGGAGAAAGAACTACCTCCATTTTTAGATGAACCATTATCAATGGACTAAGAGAACCTGGGTTGTAATCTTAATGTTTTTCACTCTTGGGTAAATGTATCCCTTTAATGTGCAAATATCACTACTTCTGTCTGTTTCACTCAAACATTATAAAGACAAATTTTAGAAACATACAGCAATATCTCTGCATGTGCTTCACTCAGGTCTCTACAAAGTAAAGACCCTTTATAGGTAACAGTTTTGATTTAAAAAGGATGTCTGGAAAGCAAAATATTTCTTCACTGATGGCCTTTATTAAACAAGAATATGCTTCCATTAAAAGTGTTTCCCATAAACTATGTTAAAAGATTTGGACAGTTAAGTAATTAGCACTTGGCTGGATCATTATTGTTATATAGTTTGCATTGATATGCTTTTTTAGTACTTTCAAAACATTATAAACCTTTCCTTTCCTGATTCAAAGATCTGCCCTCATCTTACCATGTCTTCCCCTATAATAGTTATACTCTAATATCTGAAAATTCCAAGATATTACATTATTGCTCCTATTTTTCCTTTTCTTTGTTTTTTTCTTACAATGTTAAATAAAAAGAAACTTAAACATCACATGTATTCATTAGGTGCATCCCAATTCCCTGTAATGTATAACCTGAGAATTTTAAATAGGGTAAAATGAATTGAATTAAAGATTGGAGACCAGTATATCTCACTGAACAAAATATGAGCACTGTAATACATCTCACAAATTTGTCTTATCATATATTACATGATATAACACAGATATATCATATATCACATGATATAACATAGATATAACACAGATTGAGTAAACCTGAAATGGTTTATTCAATCAACTAATATTAATTAAGCATTTAATTTGACCAGTCATCCTGCTAGGTGTTGGACATATCTTGGTAAACATGACAAATTTAGAACTCTCGCCAGTGTAGTAACTTTTGTAACAGAATCTAATATTGCCAGTGCTGATGCATATGGATTCATAGATTACACACCACACAATTCTGGGCATTACCATTTGCACAGACAACAATATTAATGGTTCCCCCAAGCAAGTTGCCTCAGAGGTCCTGGAATCCATATGTCATCAAAATTCGTTGCTTCTTAAAAATAAATATGTGTCCCAGGAGGCATGTAACTTATAGGGTAAACATAGTTTTGAGGTTTGAAAAATGACATGACATATTGTTTTTTAAAATAAAAACATGAAGTTAAAAATCCACGGGGGGGCGGAGCAAGATGGCCGAATAGGAACAGCTCCCGTCTCCAACTCCCAGCGCCAGCGACACAGAAGACCGGTGATTTCTGCATTTTCAACTGAGGTACTGGGTTCATCTCACTGGGGAGTGCCGGACCATCGGTGCTGGTCAGCTGCTGCAGCCCGACCAGCGAAAGCTGAAGCAGGGCGAGGCATCGCCTCACCTGGGAAGCGCAAGGGGGAAGGGAATCCCTTTTCCTAGCCAGGGGAACTGAGACACACAACACCTGGAAAATCGGGTAACTCCCACCCCAATATTGCGCTTTAAGCAAACAGGCACACCAGGAGATCATATCCCACACCTGGCCGGGAGGGTCCCACGCCCACGGAGCCTCCCTCATTGCTAGCACAGCAGTCTGTGATCTACCGGCAAGGCAGCAGCCAGGCTGGGGGAGGGGCGCCCGCCATTGCTGAGGCTTAAGTAGGTAAACAAAGCTGCTGGGAAGCTCCAACTGGGTGGAGCTCACAGCAGCTCAAGGAAACCTGCCTGTCTCTGTAGACTCCACCTCTGGGGACAGGGCACAGCTACACAACAACAACATCAAAAAAAAAGCAGCAGAAACCTCTGCAGACGCAAACGACTCTGTCTGACAGCTTTGAAGAGAGCAGTGGATCTCCCAACACGGAGGTTGAGATCTGAGAAGGGACAGACTGCCTGCTCAAGTGGGTCCCTGACCCCTGAGTAGCCTAACTGGGAGACATCCCCCACTAGGGGCAGTCTGACACCCCACACCTCACAGGGTGGAGTACACCCCTGAGAGGAAGCTTCCAAAGCAAGAATCAGACAGGTACACTTGCTGTTCAGAAATATTCTATCTTCTGCAGCCTCTGTTGCTGTTACCCAGGCAAACAGGGTCTGGAGTGGACCTCAAGCAATCTCCAACAGACCTACAGCTGAGGGTCCTGACTGTTAGAAGGAAAACTATCAAACAGGAAGGACACCTACACCAAAACCCCATCAGTACATCACCATCATCAAAGACCAGAGGCAGATAAAACCACAAAGATGGGGAAAAAGCAGGGCAGAAAAGCTGGAAATTCAAAAAATAAGAGCACATCTCCCCCGGCAAAGGAGTGCAGCTCATCGCCAGCAACGGATCAAAGCTGGACGGAGAATGACTTTGACGAGATGAGAGAAGAAGGCTTCAGTCCATCAAATTTCTCAGAGCTAAAGGAGGAATTACGTACCCAGCGCAAAGAAACTAAAAATCTTGAAAAAAAAGTGGAAGAATTGACGGCTAGAGTAATCAATGCAGAGAAGGTCCTAAACGAAATGAAAGAGATGAAAACCATGACACGAGAAATACGTGACAAATGCACAAGCTTCAGTAACCGACTCGATCAACTGGAAGAAAGAGTATCAGCGATTGAGGATCAAATGAATGAAATGAAGCGAGAAGAGAAACCAAAAGAAAAAAGAAGAAAAAGAAATGAACAAAGCCTGCAAGAAGTATGGGATTATGTAAAAAGACCAAATCTACGTCTGATTGGGGTGCCTGAAAGTGAGGGGGAAAATGGAACCAAGTTGGAAAACACTCTTCAGGATATCATCCAGGAGAACTTCCCCAACCTAGTAGGGCAGGCCAACATTCAAATCCAGGAAATACAGAGAACGCCACAAAGATACTCCTCGAGAAGAGCAACTCCAAGACACATAATTGCCAGATTCACCAAAGTTGAAATGAAGGAAAAAATCTTAAGGGCAGCCAGAGAGAAAGGTCGGGTTACCCACAAAGGGAAGCCCATCAGACTCACAGCAGATCTCTCGGCAGAAACTCTCCAAGCCAGAAGAGAGTGGGGGCCAATATTCAACATTCTTAAAGAAAAGAATTTTAAACCCAGAATTTCATATCCAGCCAAACTAAGTTTCATAAGTGAAGGAGAAATAAAATCCTTTACAGATAAGCAAATGCTTAGAGATTTTGTCACCACCAGGCCTGCCTTACAAGAGACCCTGAAGGAAGCACTCAACATGGAAAGGAACAACCGGTACCAGCCATTGCAAAAACATGCCAAAATGTAAAGACCATCGAGGCTAGGAAGAAACTGCATCAACTAACGAGCAAAATAACCAGTTAATATCATAATGGCAGGATCAAGTTCACACATAACAATCTTAACCTTAAATGTAAATGGACTAAATGCTCCAATGAAAAGACACAGACTGGCAAACTGGATAAAGAGTCAAGACCCATCAGTCTGCTGTATTCAGGAGACCCATCTCACACGCAGAGACATACATAGGCTCAAAATAAAGGGATGGAGGAAGATTTACCAAGCAAATGGAGAACAAAAAAAAGCGGGGGTTGCAATCCTAGTCTCTGATAAAACAGACTTTAAACCATCAAAGATCAAAAGAGACAAAGAAGGCCATTACATAATGGTAAAGGGATCAATTCAACAGGAAGAGCTAACTATCCTAAATATATATGCACCCAATACAGGAGCACCCAGATTCATAAAGCAAGTCCTTAGAGACTTACAAAGAGACTTAGACTCCCATACAATAATAATGGGAGACTTCAACACTCCACTGTCAACATTAGACAGATCAACAAGACAGAAAGTTAACAAGGATATCCAGGAATTGAACTCATCTCTGCAGCAAGCAGACCTAATAGACATCTATAGAACTCTCCACCCCAAATCAACAGAATATACATTCTTCTCAGCACCACATCGTACTTACTCCAAAATTGACCACGTAATTGGAAGTAAAGCACTCCTCAGCAAATGTACAAGAACAGAAATTATAACAAACTGTCTCTCAGACCACAGTGCAATCAAACTAGAACTCAGGACTAAGAAACTCAATCAAAACCGCTCAACTACATGGAAACTGAACAATCTGCTCCTGAATGACTACTGGGTACATAACGAAATGAAGGCAGAAATAAAGATGTTCTTTGAAACCAATGAGAACAAAGATACAACATACCAGAATCTCTGGGACACATTTAAAGCAGTGTGTAGAGGGAAATTTATAGCACTAAATGCCCACAAGAGAAAGCAGGAAAGATCAAAAATTGACACTCTAACATCGCAATTAAAAGAACTAGAGAAGCAAGAGCAAACACATTCCACAGCTAGCAGAAGGCAAGAAATAACTAAGATCAGAGCAGAACTGAAGGAGATAGAGACACAAAAAACCCTCCAAAAAATCAATGAATCCAGGAGTTGGTTTTTTGAAAAGATCAACAAAATTGACAGACCACTAGCAAGACTAATAAAGAAGAAAAGAGAGAAGAATCAAATCGACGCAATTAAAAATGATAAAGGGGATATCACCACCGACCCCACAGAAATACAAACTACCATCAGAGAATACTATAAACACCTCTACGCAAATAAACTGGAAAACCTAGAAGAAATGGATAATTTCCTGGACACTTACACTCTTCCAAGACTAAACCAGGAAGAAGTTGAATCCCTGAATAGACCAATAGTAGGCTCTGAAATTGAGGCAATAATTAATAGCCTACCAACCAAAAAAAGTCCAGGACCAGATGGATTCACAGCTGAATTCTACCAGAGGTATAAGGAGGAGTTGGTACCATTCCTTCTGAAACTATTCCAATCAATAGAAAAAGAGGGAATCCTCCCTAACTCATTTAATGAGGCCAACATCATCCTGATACCAAAGCCTGGCAGAGACACAACAAAAAAAGAGAATTTTAGACCAATATCCCTGATGAACATCGATGCAAAAATCCTCAATAAAATACTGGCAAACCGGATTCAACAACACATCAAAAAGCTTATCCACCATGATCAAGTGGGCTTCATCCCTGGGATGCAAGGCTGGTTCAACATTCGCAAATCAATAAACATAATCCAGCATATAAACAGAACCAAAGACAAGAACCACATGATTATCTCAATAGATGCAGAAAAGGCTTTTGACAAAGTTCAACAGCCCTTCATGCTAAAAACTCTCAATAAATTCGGTATTGATGGAACGTACCTCAAAATAATAAGAGCTATTTATGACAAACCCACAGCCAATATCATACTGAATGGGCAAAAACTGGAAAAATTCCCTTTGAAAACTGGCACAAGACAGGGATGCCCTCTCTCACCACTCCTATTCAACATAGTGTTGGAAGTTCTGGCTAGGGCAATTAGGCAAGAGAAAGAAATCAGGGGTATTCAGTTAGGAAAAGAAGAAGTCAAATTGTCCCTGTTTGCAGATGACATGATTGTATATTTAGAAAACCCCATTGTCTCAGCCCAAAATCTCCTTAAGCTGATAAGCAACTTCAGCAAAGTCTCAGGGTACAAAATTAATGTGCAAAAATCACAAGCATTCTTATACACCAATAACAGACAAACAGAGAGCCAAATCAGGAATGAACTTCCATTCACAATTGCTTCAAAGAGAATAAAATACCTAGGAATCCAACTGACAAGGGATGTAAAGGACCTCTTCAAGGAGAACTACAAACCACTGCTCAGTGAAATAAAAGAGGACACAAACAAATGGAAGAACATACCATGCTCATGGATAGGAAGAATCAATATCGTGAAAATGGCCATACTGCCCAAGGTAATTTATAGATTCAATGCCATCCCCATCAAGCTACCAATGAGTTTCTTCACAGAATTGGAAAAAACTACTTTAAAGTTCATATGGAACCAAAAAAGAGCCCGCATCTCCAAGACACTCCTAAGTCAAAAGAACAAAGCTGGAGGCATCACGCTACCTGACTTCAAACTATACTACAAGGCTACAGTAACCAAAACAGCATGGTACTGGTACCAAAACAGAGATATAGACCAATGGAACAGAACAGAGTCCTCAGAAATAATACCACACATCTACAGGCATCTGATCTTTGACAAACCTGAGAAAAACAAGAAATGGGGAAAGGATTCCCTATTTAATAAATGGTGCTGGGAAAATTGGCTAGCCATAAGTAGAAAGCTGAAACTGGATCCTTTCCTTACTCCTTATACGAAAATTAATTCAAGATGGATTAGAGACTTAAATGTTAGACCTAATACCATAAAAATCCTAGAGGAAAACCTAGGTAGTACCATTCAGGACATAGGCATGGGCAAAGACTTCATGTCTAAAACACCAAAAGCAACGGCAGCAAAAGCTAAAATTGACAAATGGGATCTAATTAAACTAAAGAGCTTCTGCACAGCAAAAGAAACTACCATCAGAGTGAACAGGCAACCTACAGAATGGGAGAAAATTTTTGCAATCTACTCATCTGACAAAGGGCTAATATCCAGAACCTACAAAGAACTCAAACAAATTTACAAGAAAAAAACAAACAACCCCATCAAAAAGTGGGCAAAGGATATGAACAGACATTTCTCCAAAGAAGACATTCATACAGCCAACAGACATATGAAAAAATGCTCATCATCACTGGCCATCAGAGAAATGCAAATCAAAACCACAATGAGATACCATCTCACACCAGTTAGAATGGCGATCATTAAAAAGTCAGGAAACAACAGGTGCTGGAGAGGATGTGGAGAAATAGGAACACTTTTACACTGTTGGTGGGATTGTAAACTAGTTCAACCATTATGGAAAACAGTATGGCGATTCCTCAAGGATCTAGAACTAGATGTACCATATGACCCAGCCATCCCATTACTGGGGATATACCCAGAGGATTATAAATTATGCTGCTATAAAGACACATGCACACGTATGTTTATTGCAGCACTATTCACAATAGCAAAGACTTGGAATCAACCCAAATGTCCATCAGTGACAGATTGGATTAAGAAAATGTGGCACATATACACCATGGAATACTATGCAGCCATAAAAAAGGATGAGTTTGCGTCCTTTGTAGGGACATGGATGCAGCTGGAAACCATCATTCTTAGCAAACTATCACAAGAACAGAAAACCAAACACCGCATGTTCTCACTCATAGGTGGGAACTGAACAATGAGATCACTTGGACTCAGGAAGGGGAACATCACATACCGGGGCCTATCATGGGGAGGGGGGAGGGATTGCATTGGGAGTTATACCTGATGTAAATGACGAGTTGATGGGTGCAGTAGACCAACATGGCACAAGTATACATATGTAACAAACCTGCACGTTATGCACATGTACCCTACAACTTAAAGTATAATAATAATAAATAAATTAAAAAAAAAAAAGAATACTAATGAAGTTTTTAGAAATGAAAACTATGAATGATAAGAAGTAATGACAGTATTAACTGATGCCAATTATATTATACAACTAGCACACTAACTTAGATATCTGCGGAATAAACAGCAAAAAAAAAAAAAAAAAATCCACATACAACTTTTAAGATAAAAGACTTTCAAGAAATGCAATGCTACTGACAAGGGTACTATTGGCAGGGGTATCCCATGTCACTAAGGATATAAGACATATTTGACCAATACTGTACCTTATTGCTTTTGATACACTCTCATTATAACCATTAGCTAATGTGGGGAAGTTGGAATATCATCTGATTTGAATTTGGACAGATTATGCCATTTACTAGACATGTGATCTTGGGAAAGTTACTTAAATGCTGTGAGCCTCAGTTTACCCACTTGTATTGTGAAGCCAACACTACCTTCTTCAAGAAATTGTTCGCCGGGGTATTATATCTAGATCACCTGGTACACAGGAAATTGAGAAAAGTCATCAGGTATTTACATCTTTCCTTGGAGTTATTAGATATGTGCTGATAAGAAGACAATATATTTAATACAAATGTTTAATAATTATTTGACATAAGCTATAGAGCGGACATAAGCTATTTGTATAAAATCTCCTTGTTTTATAATATCTACTTTAGCACTATTCAGTATAACAGAATCAATCTTGCAGTATAACAGCTATTCTTCCACAACTGCATGTATTTGAATTTACGAGCCATCAAAATAAGGGGTGAATTAGAGTCCATTTTATTATCTCATTTAATTGAAGTATGATAAAACATTAGCAAAATATGAGTTTCAGAATTTTCTAAGCAATCGCCTTCTCTATTTTTATTAGGGAAGCAGTATCTCAAAAGTCAAATAATTTCTGTAATTAAAGAAAGAGATGAATGGCTCTTGTGAATCTCCAAAAGGATAAAATATTATGACCTTCTGTAAAACATGAATAAATATTTTAAATTTACCTAAGTAATCAGTGGGGTTTTATTTTAAGATAGCACTTATTGTGATTGTTAAGAAAACACACAGGAGTATGTATTTCATTTCCATTTAAATGAATTATCTTTCCTTAATTCTGAAGCTATCATTTCTATGTATAGACATAAAAAATTGTTTATCCCAACAAGTAATAGAGGAGATTCACTACTGGAAAGGTGTTTAGGAAGAAAAGATGAAAAAGGGGGAGGAGAAGGAAGAATAAAGGAAGCAGAAGAGAAAGAAGGGAGGATGAGGGAACAAATAGGGAAAGAAGAGGAGTGGATGGAGAAAGAAAGACCTAAGTTTTTATTTTCTTAGCTGCAGGAAGATACACATTTGCATTCCAGGGGTAAGTGGAACAAAAGGAGGCAGAAAACCACCCTGAGTTATCTCATCATCACTTAACTGTCATTTATAGGAAGGGCAGGAAAAGCAGTGCCTTTCAGCAAAAGTGAGCATTTCTCCATATTTCTGTCTCCTTCAGTGCTTAATGGATTAGGGAGCTTCAGACAGGAGGGATGTTCAGGATTTCTCCCTATTTCACTTTATTGACAAAACACTCCAATTATGTATATTTGATTATACCCTCTGCTAGATCATGTCAGTCCAGGAATGGATCTTTATCCACAGCTATAAAGACATTTATTACTTTCAAACAGGCTTAAGTTCACAAATTGGGAGGAACTTTGTTCTACTGATATTTGATCCTTGTAAATCCTGAGAACAGGCTCTATTTATCTAGCACGTGTTTAATACTACTTAAGCCTGAAAGTTGTAAAAATGGGAAGTAGTCTTATGGAAGTCTTCCTGAATGTTAAATACATCTTAGAATTACAGTTTAATTTTGTAATAGATTACTTATTCAAGCCACTATAGTTTTAATATGTGACTACATTTCCTAAAAGTATAGTTAGTTTTGATGAGTTCAAATCAAGTATTATTGATCAAGAACTCAGAATGAAATTGAGTAGTTTTAAAATAAAGACAAATATTTGAAATCAGAGTCAGCTTTTGCTACTAGCCATGTTCTTGTTTTCACAAAGTCATGTTTTCCCTGAGATACTTAGCTGATCTTGTAAATATTTAATGCAGGGTAGAAGTGCAGGGAAGAAGAAATATCTTTTGAAATGGACTCTATAACAAGATTAAAAGTAGGAACAATGGAAACTGGGGAAAACCAAGTAAAGACAAATGATCTAAAAATAGATAACTTTCCTAATTTTTCAACTCAAAGAGTAGAAAATGTACTCTTTCTTCTTTTATATTTATGCTTTGATTTCTACAGAAACATGATAAGCAATATCAGATACTGGAAATTTCAAACTGTACATATACCAGCAATATTGTTGTGGAGAATGTGACTTGGTCAAAGATGCTCTCAGCAGAATCAAAACTAAGGGATGTTTAGAAATTCAAGAAGAATGTGGAAGAAGAAATTATAAAATATTTCTGTACAACTGGTGGTGGTAGTGAAGAGGTGTTTGGCAATGTATATTTTAGAACCAATCATGGAAAGTCTGTGAAACTTAATTCTCTCCCAATTTCCCCTGCAATTCCAAACTATACCTGAATATGGAAATGTTCTAATAAACTAGTAACAAAAATATTTTATTCAATGTCTTGGAAAATTTATTCCACACACTAAAGTCAACATGCATGAGAACATGTTTGGCCTGTGTCTGGGCTGGCCTGGGCAAATGGTACTGGCTTGATAAAGAACACAATTTTGTTTTATTTGTAGCATATCCAGAGACTTATTTCCATCAATCAATCAATCAATCAATTATTTCCATCAAACATTCCCAACTAAATGCTTTAAAAATATAATAACATAAGATTCCCGTTTATGTGCAACAGTAGATAATATATAGTAGTTTTCTGCTTTTATTTGATTTTCATATAAAGAAGTAAAAACTCTATGTCTGTCTACCCCCCCAAAAAACACAATAGTTAATTGCACTTGTAGCATATCCAGATACTTATTTCCATCAATCAATCATCAACCAAATGTATTCTTAGCCATCCTCACAGAAATTGCTCAAAATGTGCCAAGTTATTGAAAAAGCATCAATGAGCATTTGATTTCCCATACATGACATAAATCAGAACTGGACCAGAATCTAATGATGCCACAAGGGTGGAAGGTTGACAAAAAATTCACATGGCCATTTTCCACACTATAAGGTTTCCATATTTAGTACTCAAGAACCTGAGCCCTTCTAGTAACTAAATAGCTAAAGTTCTTTAGAGCAATGTCTATAGAAAAGAAATATTGAAACCTACAATTTAAAAAAGCAGTATCAAGAAAACCTAATTTATATGTAATCAGAGAAATATTAGAATCCATAAAAATTCTAAATATTAACTTACTTTTAGCATTGTGTGTATATGTTAGTGTATATGTGTGTATGCGTGCGTGTCTGTGTGTGTATATATATGTATATATACAAAATTAGTCAACAAGGAGAAATATAAATTTAACATTAGAATACTAATAAAGCACTTAAAATATTTTCTTCAAATAAAAAAGAAAAATATTTATTGAAATTCATGAATGCCCAACTTATAAATGCCAGACATTTGATTATTTTATAACGGTTGATCCAGTCTCCTTTCTTTTGAAACCAGATACAACAATAACTAAGGCTTCTTGATTTTTGTAGATTTAGCAGAACCAAATCTATTTCCTAAGTCGTTACTCTTCTTGGAGAGCCAGTACTCCAAAAATAAAGAAAAACTCACTGGTCTAGTATCAGTATTAATGCATGCTATTTAGTGAGGATGTACTCTAAATAAGACACTTTGTGAAATACTGTGTATAAATTGTCTTGATTAATATATTAATAATTTTTATTCCACTAATAGTGATTTTATGAGTATTCTTCAAAAATAAATAATATTTAATTGGTCAAGATTGTATAGAAAAATACACTCCATATTTCTGTAATTCTGTTTCTACTAACTATAGTATGGTTACATAACTCCTCACATTCTTAATATTAGAGTCACGCATTTTCTCTATCAAGGGAAACTATCATGAGATGAATCAAAGCAAAAAAAAAAGACTCCTTAACATTTTGAAAACATTTTCAGTATGCCTCACTATAGTAGAAATTGGAATGTAAAATATTATGACTTCATTTGATAGTTTTTATGGATTAAAATGTTACCACAAAATAACTACATGGCAACACTTGATAAAAATAAATTTTAAAAGCAAATACAAATAAAACACAAGCAATTACAACATTTACATAATTATAGATTAGGTTCCTAATCATGTCCCTGTGCATTAAAAGACATGTATCTGTTAATTCAAGTACACAAACTTAATGAATTTTAAAAAGAAACATATTCAAAAATCAAGGTGGTTATTCTGAGAAAATATGATTGTAAAAATAGCCTCAATGTTTTTTATACATGCTAAAATAATGTATTTGAACCCAATGATATTTGTATAAGTAAATCTGCTAAACATGTGAAATATTTACTTTGGCTGTTTATTCACAAACAGCTAATTAAGTTATCAATATTATATTCAAACATGTACATATACATATATATTGATAAGTGTTCCCAACTCAATGCTTTAAAAATATAATAACATAATATTCCTGTTTATGTGCAACAGTAGATAATATATAGTAGTATTCTGCTTTTATTTGATTTTCATATAAAGAAGTAAAAACTTTATGTCTGTCCATCCCCAAACAAATACAATATTTAATTGCACTTGACATTTCTAATCCAGCAAGACTATTATTTTCCTTCCATTTGAGACACAGTATTTCAAGAAGAAAACAAACTCTATAAACGAAAGCCTCTCTGAGTATACACAAACTCACAAACCCCATCTTAGCACTCTGAGGCAGCAAACTCCTGCATGATGGATGGTTGCTTTGCTACAACAGTCAGCCATGGACACTCTTTTGCCCCTCTGCCCTATTTCTTTATTTAATTACATGGCACTGGGAATACCAAGCAATGAAATTGCATTTTCATCCATAGCTGATTTCCATTTAGAGCTTGTCATGTTAATAGTGAAATAAATTGCTCTAATTGCCAGAAAAGTTCATCAAATTCACATTTCTTCCTTATTTTATTCAATATTTATTAAACTGCATGTCCTA
Organism: Theropithecus gelada; assembly: GCF_003255815.1. Taxonomy (NCBI): domain Eukaryota; kingdom Metazoa; phylum Chordata; class Mammalia; order Primates; family Cercopithecidae; genus Theropithecus; species Theropithecus gelada. Next base: position 88,990,701 of record NC_037680.1, read on the forward strand.
ATGTGCCTGCCTGGTAAAAGCAGTCCAGTTTCTGAATACATTTATATCCTAACATTCGGTGATGTCACTTTTTTTTTTTTTTTTTTTTTTTTACTAGTGTTCTAATTAACTTCTTAAAGTTTGGATACATTTATTCATATTGTTTTTGGAAATTTTTATTATGAAGAGTTACTTATAAATTTACTTACCCAAAATTATTTGACACATAGAAAATATAATAATTTAAATAAAAACCAATTAAAATTACTTATGTCTTCTGTTAATATAAGATTTAATTATAAGATTTCTGGATGGCATTTTTAATCGACTAAAAAATATTTTGGTTCCCATAACACATTGCTCCTGAAATACTTCTCAAAAGCATTTGAAGTAGTTTAAAATGAAAGGCCAAATTATCATTAAATTATTAAGAGAACAGACTTCAAAACAAAAAGGACATCAAACTTGAAGTCTGAAGGCCTACATTCCAACTAGAGCTCAGTTACTCATTATCTCTGTATCCTGGGCTCACTCATTTAGTCTCTCAAAGTCTCAGTTTCCCCCTATGCTAAGCAAAGAACTGGATCAGATGACCTTCAAATCCCCATTAGCTCTAAAAGCTATCGTTCTCATGATAGAGGAAGAAGAGATGAGGAGAGCAAAGAGTTAATCTGACAGCAGGGTAGTTCCTCTGACTAAATACAAATATTAGCTCTTGTATTCTCAGGCAAAAATAAATCATGCTGACTATTGGCAAAAAAAAAAAAAAAAAAATTCACTAATGCTTTAAAATATACTACAACAGTACTTTGAATTGCATAATAAAATTATTCAATACTAGTTATAAAAAGTATGCAGAAATAGTTACCACTTTGCCCTTCCTTATGTCCACCAAGAACACAATATTAGATTACTTATTCTGAAATGCATTTCAGCACGGTTTCTATGTAACACAGACAAGGTTTTCGATTTCCAATCATTTGTCTACATGAAAAGCATGGAGAATTGAGGAGAATAAAAGTTTAGTATGTTTCTAGGACTGGTCCTTTCAAATGAGAATTATTTTGTGTCTTTTACTATCACATACACTATATGAGATTGAGATATGAGCAGTCCAGTGTTTAAAATACAGAGATTTCATGTAGTTGCTCTAAACAACAGGTAACATGATGCAAATTAATATTTTCTTTTGAAAATTAAATATTTGATTTATCTCTTTGCCCCAGAACAGGCCACTACACTTTATTTAGAAGAGTTTGCTAGGAGTAGCTAAAGGTAGACTAATGTTTTAGAAGAGCAGCATTGCGTCTTCTCAAGTGTTTAACGGAATACTAGATTGAAGTCCCCAATCCATGCATTATAACCAAGAGACAACTTTATTCTGAATTTTTGAGAAAGGAGTTGTCGTATTTTCTTTTTATTTTATTTTATTTTATTTTATTTTATTTATTTATTTTTTTTTTTTTTTGAGACCGAGTCTCGCTCTGTCGCCCAGGCTGGAGTGCAGTGGCGTGATCTCCGCTCACTGCAAGCTCCGCCTCGCGGATTCACGCCATTCTCCTGCCTCAGCCTCCGGAGTATCTGGGACTACAGGCACCTGCCACCATGCCCAGCTAATTTTTTGTATTTTTAGTGGAAATGGTGTTTCACCGTGTTAGCCAAGATGGTCTGGATCTCCTGACCTCATGATCCGCCCACCTCGGCCTCCCAAAGTGCTGGGATTACAGGCGTGAGCCACTGCGCCCGGCCAGGAGTTATCGTATTTTTCTATCTCTACCTTAACTCTCTCCAAAAAAAATTCCTCCATAGTTTTATAGAAAAATCGATACAGAGCTGAATGAGTTCAGATGAGAGTTGTCTAATAAAAATACTTGGTTGTTGATTTTGACATAAATGCCAATCATTGAAAAAACATAGGCACACCGTCTGGCATATAATATGTATTAAATATTAACTGAATCTGAATTAATATGGACCTCCTTTTTCTGAATATTACCAGCCAGGTTATAGCATATTTGGAATTATTCACAAAAATAGTTTTTCTCATTCATACATTCATTACAGAGGACAGCAAGAATCTTGAATGTATAATACTTCATATTATTTAGGTACTAGTTATAAATGAATTAGTCTGAGGAAACAATTTTGCTTATAACATTTAGAACTGGCATTTTCTCTATGAAACGTCTCATTACTACCTACAACCATTCTCCAAGCGGTATTTCCATAAAAGGTTCTGAAGAAGCTTTAAAAGACCAGAATTTATTTGAAGTTATATAGTTTGACCTCTAGACATCTTCTGTTTAAAGTATTAAAGGCTGATCAATATATTTTGCTAAAATATCTTACCCTCAACATCTTTTTCCCTCAACTAAAGAGAAAAAAGTTAGCAATGATCACTAGAAAAAAGGCTGTGTGCCTAAATCCTGTGAGTTCTCTATGCAGGATATTAGGTAATGAAACCCAGGCATGTGTTACCTTGAGGGTAAAGTTGATTAAATGTGTTGAAGCAATATTCAATACGCTTAACGTTCTATAATTTGGCCAAGCTATAAGATCATCCTTTTGGTAGTCCAAGTAAATTAAAATTTGCAAGCATACTGGGGAAACTATTTTAGAATAGTTAATTAGGGGAAATATTTCTGTAGGATTTGGGTGTATAACCCAGTATTGGGTATAAATAACCGCAGCTGAAGAAAAGGTAATCTCCCTTGAGGAGGTTCTTTTCAATTTAAAGTGTATAAAATTGCTACAGTAACTTAATCCGAGGGAGGATACTCTGGTTTATCAAATTTAGAATGTGCATCACAGAACACTAAATTAGAAGCAAGCTCACCTACCATCAGTGCAAATTTTAAAACTAGAACAACCACAGTTTATGAAGAAATATGGAGAAAAATAACTACTTAAATATCTTGATAAGTTAACACCCTCTGATTTGAGAACTAGACTATTTACATAATCCAAAGAAAAATATGACCAATCAACATTTTTAATCTGTTCTGATTTTCCACTCATTTAAACCTGCAAGCACATCAAGGACATAATCCTTAAGGAATTTATAATATGCACTGGTTAACATATGTATCCAACAAATATTCATCGAATACTTATTATAAAATAAATGTTGGTTAGGTACTTTAGCAAAGATGAATGAAACAGTTTTAATTTTAGTCCTTTTTCATGTTTAAAATAAAGACAATGAGAATTACCTGGTGAGATTATCATGAGACTAAAAGACTAGAATGAGATGTTTATAAAAGTATCTAGCAGAGTGACTGGTGAATAGCAGGCACTGAATCAGTACTTGTTATTATTCCCTAGCATAGAAAGCAAATAAGTACACTTTAAATAGTAATTTTAAGATATGTAATTAATTCAATAACCAAATAACAATCAAAGACTCTTCAGGTCATTAGTTATAGATGTATTTGCAGCTTTCTGCTGCAAATCTGTGTCATGGCTTTCAATGCCATGGTAAGCTTCAAGGGTATTTTTTTTCAAGCAATCAGATACTTTCAATCACTTGTTTTTCAGAATAAAATTATGACGGTTGTGTTCTTATTAATGACAAGTGACATTTTAAACTGTATTATATTTAAACTCAAGAGATGTTATCATCCTATATAATAAAAAGAAAAAAACTTTTAAAATACTAATTGTGTATCAACATATTGGGCCATGTTTTTAGTGCTGGAGTTCAACCCTTGAAGTAAAATTTTAAGGCTCTAACTCCCCAAATGTTAAGGTATAATGTAACTGATTCTGTAGAAATAGATGCATTTTTCTAAGTAAGCAAACAGGTTTCCATAATAAACTTCCCCTCAGTTAAAAGTCAGTTTATTTTCAGAGTCTAATATAGGGACTACTCTATTTTTAATTATTTTATCAAATCTAAAATTAGAAATTCACCATTCTCCATGTTATAACTATAATTATCAAAATTAACACTATTTTAATATCTTTCAATTTGCATTTTCATTTATTCAAATATCATCACATTGAACACTGTTAATTGTACTCTATTGTTCAAGACATCACATTTATGTATCTTTATAGCAGCATCAGTAGAAACACTGACAGATGATATTCAGCCTCCCTCTATTGGGGAACAAGGTAAAAACATGAACCTGATTAACCCATGTTACTTCTCTGAAATCATTAGTGAATATTTGTTTTTCTTTTTCATATCACCAATATTTGTTACTCCTTACACCACCAATATTTGTTACTCCTTGCATCTTATTATACATAGGCATGTGCTTGAAAGCTATGAGATTTCAATTTACTTTGGCAGCAGTTCCCTAAGTAATTTTGGGCAAACCATCTAATCTCTCTGTTTTGAGCTTTATATATATATATATATAAATATATAAATATATAATAATATAAGTATATATTATAATTATATAAATATATAAATATATATTTTTTTTCCAGAAGTTTATAGTCCAAACTAAACTAAAAATTGGGGAAAAAATTAACTGAAAAATATTTTATTTTCAAAAAAAGGAAATTTAATAACTGACATTTTACCATGAAAATCAGGAAATATTCGTGAGCTATCCAGTTCATAGAACACTAGTGTCTGGTAGAAGTAGAAAGTAAAATGTTCTAGCAGTCACCATTAAAAAAGTAAAAAGAAACAGATGAAATTCATTTACATAATATATTAAATATATTCACATAAAATTATCAATGAGATATTTTACATTCTTTTCTATTTAGTAATCCTTTAAACCTGGCATCTATTTTACATGTAAAGCATAGCCTGTTTTGGACTAGTCACATTTCAAGTGCTCGATGGTCACAGTGGCTTCTGTACTAGGACCAATGTTGACAGTATAAACTTCCTTGAGACTAGGACTTTGTTTACCTATTTCCAATAGCTAGAACATTACTTGATACATAGTAGAAATCCAACATTTATTAAATGAATTTGTCAAATTAGTAACTTTGGTTAGAGATGGGGGTCATCAAATTTTTATATCCAGTCAGAGGGGCTACCAATATATGCCTGAATACTACTGGCAGAATATGTAATAAATGAATAGGAAAATAGAGAAAAAGAAAAATAATATAGAATGAGATAAAAGTGAAAAAGATAGAAACAAAGGAGGTATAGAATGGGACAAAAAAGAAACAGATATGGAAGAATGACGGAGAAGCCCACCAACTGTTAACACACCCATCCTCAGTTTTAAAATAAATCTTATCATCACGGAGTTGCAATTTAGAAAAGAACAGGCTCTCTATTGACTGCCTGTTAAAGCTATATATCCCAATACCTCACTACGTTTAGCACTGATCATTTTTAATACCAGTTTGTAAAGATAAAGTGAATTTGTTTCTTTAAATGTCTACTTTCAGACTATAGTCTGGAGAGAATCAAAACTATATGAAAAAAGTAGACTGATCACATGCATCCACCTCTCAAGTCCTAAATTTTTTAAAAACCACAAATGGGACCATTTTGCAAAATATATTGATAACAATTTTGGAAATAAAAGAGCTTCTATCCCTTAACCAGAAGCAAAAAGTTTCTATCAATTAACCAGAAGCAATGACATTTCCCAGATGGAAGAAATTAGATGACATCAAACTGACAAATGCAGAGAAAGCCACATCTACATCCTAAAATGTGCACAGGAGAAATCTATTAGAGCAAACATAAAGACACATAAACTTAACTCCTGGTGAATAAACACAGAAAGGGAGAGGATGCCCAGGGGCAACTGTCAAGATCGTGATTTAAAGATTTTCAATTCAACACTGAAAACAGTTCAACTCTTCACCCCATATATGAGTAGATTTTGCTTTGAAATAAAGTCACCCAGTTGTACTCTGAAGAAAGTGAAGATTTTTCCTGGATAGGCAGAGAGTCCTGAAGTGTCTCTCATAATCCTGTGTTTCACGTTGTAACTGCAGGGGGAGAAAGCAAATGAAATGACTTCCCCTTCAAGGAACTACTCTAGGATGGCCCCAGTCAGAAAAAGATCCAGTTTATTTGGTGAAACTGGGGAATTTTTCACTTGCCTACCTTCTCAATATGAACACTCTAAAGTGAGACTACTCTTGTTTGCTGCCATATATACTTGAATAATTTTTTTTAATTTAGTGAGAGTTGTTGGGTGGTAAAATTTCCAAGACTCATTGAATTAGAAATTACACAGTTTGTCCATGAAATTGTCTATTGTCCATCTTCCAATTAGATTATTCGTTCTAATAAAATGTCTATTTTAGCCTAAAATTCATTAATTTAGTGCTCTAAAATATTTGCTTTTTTCTTTTTCTTGCTACTGATATTGTTGGTAAGTACTCTTTCCAAATTACATAAGATTAAATTATCAAATTAAAAAGCAAACATTCTAATTAAACTATTTTAAGCATGCAAGCAATATATATAGTTCTTTAAAAATTAATATAGAACTCAAATATACTCAAAAAAATTCTCGTTTTCTATTGAAGTGATTGATCAAGATGGAAAACAGCAGGTATACATCTGAATATATTAAATTGGACAGCTTTAGAGTAGAGTGAAGCAGTTTGACTTTATTCTTCTTCTTTTCTTTATTTTGCTTCCCTCCTCCTCTTCTTCCTTATTTTAGAAGCAAAAGCAGAACTGAACAATATAGTATTAATAAGGAAAAAAATTAAAATCATTTCAATTTTAAATTTTCAGAAAAATCAGTAAATTTTTAAAATTAGTATGAGCTAAATCAATAGTAAGTCCTTATAGTTTTAAATTCATTCACTAAAGAAAAATTAATGTCTTTTTTTAATTTTCAAAGTGCAGTGACTGATACCAGAAATATTTTGGCAAGTTTCTTTTCATTTGGTAAGGATAGTGGAACATGTAGACAATTTAGAAATTAATGAAAACATATTAAGGTAAATATATCCCATTTGGATACCATATAGTAATCAATTTTATATACCAAAGTGTTCTTCCATTTACAAACCAGTCTATAACATATTTTTGTTATGCATAAATATTATTACTGACACAAATTAGAAATTGAAAAGAGCCAATAAACAGTCCAGAGTATACCAACACAATATAACTTTATTATCAAATAAGGTAAATAAAAGATATCAAACTAGAGGTCTTACAACTTTTGAAAAGTTAATAAATTTCTTCTGCCTATATGGGCTTATTTTGTGACAGTTTTTTCATTTACATAATTTGATTGTCATATATTTTATATATCTCAGAATATGCCAAGTGTTCTAGTATATAACTAATTCTACTGTAGCTCTTTTTTACTGTTAATGATTCTAGTTTATTAATATCATACAATATGTATACATTGATATTAAAATGTCTCAAAATAACAGATGTAATTCAACGCTATGTTCTTCTATCCTATCTGTGTAGAAGCACAATTAACATGCCATTTTATGAATATCATGAAATCTCTTAGAATGGCATTTTACCACCATTCCCAGAAGTCACAATTTAGTTTTGTTTTCCAGAATTATTCATTGAGTGAATTTTTAAACTATTTTTCTCAATTTCTTCATTTAAAAATTTTTCTTTATTCTTAATAAATCTAGGTAACATCTATTGATTTGGACCCATTTGCAACTTTCATTAACTACTGTTCAATCTCCTGAATCATCAAGGTGTTAAATGAGATTGAATCTCAAAGTTCTCGAGGCATTTTTCAGCATGAATAAATTTCCATTTGTGATTTTCTCCCCTTCATCCCTCAATTTAAACTATCTACAAACTTTCAAATACACTTCCAGATACTAACTGAACAGTGAAAAATATAGTTAAATCAGTTATAAGACCAGAGGTCTTCTCCCTAAAATAAAGTAAGATCCCACTTTCAGTTGGCTAAATTTATCTTTCCCTAAAATGCTGAATTCACTAAGACACTGAGTTATGAAAGCATGTTATTAAATTATTTTCAAAGTTAACTGAGATCAGTTTTGGCAAAAATATTTTTTAAAGCACTGAATTGAAAAATCTTGTGTTCAAGTTTGTATGAGTACATAGTTTCTCAGGCTTTGTCTATCCCTTCCTCAACTTGGTTGATATTTTTATGTTAATTTTTTTCAAGCACTTTTTTTCTGAACACATTCCCAAGAACTGATGATTCAAACAATAACCTCTGGTGAGTTAACAGTATCCCAAAGTGGATGGTAAGAAGTTTAGATCAAAGTATTATGTTTAAAAAAAAAAAAAAATAAGAGAAGAAAAATAAAATAGTTAAATTAATTCATTAGGAAAAAAAATAGTTATTTGGTTATCTTGAAAGTTCTTATCAAGCCTTAACAAATTTTCAATTCTACTAAGCAGCATAGACTTTTTTTTAAAAGAAATATCTAAAATAACCACATTTTGGTGATTTTTTAAAATAATCAAATTTTGAAGCTTCAAAAGATATTTAGAATAAAAAACTAGCATGTGAATTTACTTATTGCTTAAGTTACTAAGAGATAAATTAAAGGAAAATATCAATTAATAATGAAATGTGTTAGAGCCAACTGCTTAATTGTGATCTCCATCCAGGTCTTTTAATCCAGAAAGAGGCTTTCTCTTTCATTTACTATTTTACTCTTGGCAAGTCATAATAAATCATCATCAACATTGTTTCTTTCATTACTTTCCATTGCTAACAGATGTAGGGACCAAGAGCTTAAATTATAATTGTATAATGGACTGAGGCTGAATTAATTAACAATCCCAAGCTTGTGGGAGAATTTAAGCTAATTTATTTGGTTTTTTAAAAGGCTAGTCACAGCTTTAGGTATCTCTCTGTACTTTGAGATTATTGAAGTCATAAAGGAACAGGAGCTTTGAGCATTTTTACACACCAAAATAGGTAAGTTGTAAGTATTGTAGGCAAGGATTTCAGAAAATGGGTTTTAGCTACAAGCCTTTTAATTCTTCTAATATTTGATTCTACTTTACTGCTGTTGAACATAAAACTGCAAAAATATAAAAGCATAATATTATTTTGCTCCTATGATTTTATAATAACTCAAGAAATGACAATGAGCAAATAACACATCATTTTGAGTATCCGGGCTAGAGATTTGCTTTCTCTTAATTAAATCAGTCTCAGAAAGACTGTAGGAATTCAAAATGAGAATCCAACAGGTGGCTTGTGAGGAAATTCTAAATAAGATACACATAGGCACACATACACAAGTATACACAAATGTTAATACATATATCACACATGTAATTATTATTTTTCACTTCTAAATGTCCTTAAAATTATTTTTAAAACAGGTTTATAGCAACAAATAACTCTGATTTGGTACTGATTCTATGCTGGCAAAATAGTAATAATATTGTGCAAGAACTCTAAAGAATTTGATCTTTTCTATTGTGGTTACACTTTCTTGTATGCAACTTTTCAAGAGCTATACAAATATCCTGCCATATCTGGGTAGAAAGCACAGTTGTTTTGGTTTTTCACATGGTCTGTGTCACTTTTCCAGTTCACACAAAGTGGTACTTAGCTTTCCTCATCACCAAATACAATGTCAGATTTCAGGTATTTTGTTAATACATGGATTTTCAATTTTGAATTTGATGCCAAAGGAGAGCTTCATATTATACAACAAACTTTCTGACACAACAAAGAGTCAATTATTTTCTAAAAGCAACAATTGAACTCACAGAAGACATATGTACATTACAATATGAAGCTAAATATAAATTGACAGTCAGCTGCATTATTAGACTCATCTTAATCTGTTTATAGATATATCTCAAAATATTGATTAGGTGAGGAAATAAAAAGCTAAATATTTATTCCTACCAGACAAATGAAGAAAAAGAAAGTTCCAAATAACTATGTGAGTGACCGGAAGCATAAATAGCATGCTCATGGCTTTTGATAAGACAATTATCCCTGAGAAAACTATCAGTGATTCACAGACCATCTTGTTTTCCCATGTATCTTTTATTATTTTTCTCCTAATACTATCCTCAAAAACAATAATTACTTTTTGGATGATGTTTTTTTCTGTTACTTGGAGTAGTATGGTGCCCTGTAAGATTCACACATGCCCACATGCACGTACACACACACACTGCAAGGGTGCCCTTTTGGATGCCATAGAAATGTGTATTTCCTTTTACAGTGGTGGGAATCACTTGACAATTGAGCATTAAAGAGTATCTGACCCCAAAGTCGTCTTTAATCAAATCTGATGGCTATGCTCTTGCAGCAAGTGGATCTGAAGTTCCCCCTTTTTCCATCATCAATCTTCTTCAGCCTGGCATTCATCAAGCTGCATGGAAACTAGTATTCACACTAAATAAGCTTTCAGGTGAATTTACTTTGGAATCCCAAATGATCCAGTGTAAAGGTCCAAATCATTCTTTCACAGAATTGCACCCAGATAGCCCCTGGCATTCTGATAAAAGTGGTTTGTCAATAAAATGCTGAGTGAAATTGCTTGTTTAGAATGTATGGTGCCAGTTGAGAGACTAGTAGCTGAGCAAGCATCTTCCTTAAAAAAAAAAAAAAAAAAGGAGAGATTTTTGAATGGCTAAAAAACACTTGCTTGTGATTGTTGCAAAACTATGTGTGTACACTAAAAACCATTGACATGTACACTCTAAACAGGTTCATTGTATGATACGAGAATTATGTCTGTTTCAATAAAACTATTTAAAAAACTACTTGCTTATAGTTCTGTGAATAAATGTTAGTTTTTCATTAATCTATTTTATGTACTCAGCTGCAAGTCACAGGAGATATTCTGAGGTGATTATATTAAAGATAACTAGATTAAAATCTAGATGTTTTTCTTCCCTTGCCCATTTGTGATATGCTCTTTATTCGATATTTTCAAAATCCTGTAGTTAATGAATTTTCCATCTAAAAAAGTAAAATTGTTGAGTGCCCAAGAAAAATTCACAATGTCCCAATAAAGCATTTCAGCCATCTCTTTACTTTTGTTTCCAGTAAGTTCAGATTTTTTTTCCAACTAATAGAAAATCAGCATTCACAATCAAAAACATAGGCTAAAAGGAACCCCTGGAAATTCCTTGATCTTTTCAGAATTGTTATTCAGGTAGGAGAGTAAAAGAGCTTTGTGATAGTTTAAAAACTTTTACCCCGGATATTACACGATTAAAGAATCATATTTTATCCTTAATTCCAAAGCAACAGTTCTTAAATTCCAATGGTCACCTAAACTAGGAATAGCTTGAAAAGCTTGTTAAAAACAAGGTTCCAAACCACATGGCTAAGACTCTGACACTTTGAAGCTGAAGTGAGTGCCACAATCAGCATTCTAACTACCACCTCAGATGCTTTTTAACTCAAGTGATCCTTAAACTATATTTTGATAAATTAATCATTTTTGTATTATACTGTATAGCCAAAATATGTATTTTGCCCTAAACATTTAATTTCACAGAATTCTTAGAATTACAGAAGTTTCTAAATAAACAGAACTTCAGGAAAGTATTCAGTCCAGTCCCATGCTTTACCGATGAACGACTTAAGATAAAAAAGGATAAATGTCATGCCTCGAAGCATACAGATAAAAAGTGGTAAGGCTAGGACTAGAACTTACTCACTTGGTTTCAAATTTTTCTGTTTAGTTTCTTCCTGTGCCTCTCTACAATGGAAAAAAAAAAAAAAACTTTAAATAAATTAACCCATGGAAAAAGAAGTTTAACAACTACAAACTACAGAATCCCTTTAAAATATTGCTCAAAACTTATCTTTCAAAATCCACACAAAAGAAGTTTAAAAAGAGACAGCAAAACTATATGCTTTATCCTTCCTTAAGTTAATTAAAATAAAGGCAAACTTTCACTGAATACTTGATCCAGGTAGCCACAGGCTAAGTGTTTTATTCTTATAATCCTATGAAGTAGGTATATTTATTACCTCTAGTTTACAAATTCAGTAAACTGAGTCTCAGAAGTATCATATAAATTGCCAAGAGTCACACAGCTGGTGAGAGGGAAAGGCAGCCCTCAAATGAAGGTCTAAATGAAAAAGTCTTTGAGCTTAAGGGTTCAGTATGTATTGTCTATAACTATACCGCTTAGTTTGGGTTATATTGTTAAATTGGGGGTTTTTGAAGTTATCTGATATAATTACTGTTGTAATCAGCATTTCTTTCATTTGCTTGTTTTGCAAAATTAGGAACACAAAATAGCACAATGAGGAAAGAACTTTTTCCCAGTCTATTGTTTTATGCCTTTGATTTCTTTCCTCCTCAAAGGGATTGTTTCAAATTAGTTATTTCTTTTGCTCAAAATAAAAGTTGTTACAAATACATTGGGTTAGTCTCTATAGAAAGAGAAAAAGATAAATAATTCAGAAAAAAAAGGAAGTGTAATAATATATCTGCCTTGTTGCAAATTTGATTTTATCTCGCACATTTTACCAGTTTTAATCGTTGTTTTATGTTTTGTGTGTAAACAGAAGCTTACTCAGTTGATAGGAGTTGCGAGAGCTGCCTAAAACCCAAGTAGATTGTTACTAAGTTATATTAATAACAAGTAAATCTACTGAAAAGAATTATGTGTCCTGTGGTTTTGCTTAAAAGGCTTCTTATTTTTTATCATGTAAGTCTTGCCCGAAGCTGAACAGCACAGAATGAAGGAGACGGCGAAGGTGAAAGATTTTCACAGCATTACTGGCCAAAGGCATTTTGCTACACGCCATGGCTAAGGAGAGCCAGTGGGGACCAATCCCCACCATTTTTCAATGTTCTCTTTGCTTCAGGTTCTTGGGATAATAGATATACTACACTTTCAATCCAAATTCAGTGATCCCAGCTATGACATCACTGAAGTCTAAGTCGCCTCCAATACCTCAGGACTGTGAACTTACTACCACTCTGGGCAGTTCATTTTGTGGCACAAGTCAAATTGCTCAAAATTCATTCCTCTTTTAGCATCAAAAATGGGTTAACATATAATCACTTCTGCCTATTGTTTTTACTTTCACGTAGACAAACAAAATATGTGTAACTGTTTTCCTACATCAGAGCCTTCAAATGTTCGCTAGTAAGAAACAAATACACCCATTCCCTTCCCCCAGGAATCTAAATTTTAAATATCCTCAGACATTCCAATTCACTTTTCCTGGGCTTAGTTTAACTTTTCTGGTTTGTTTGTTGTTTTTTATGATTACTTTTGTTATTTTTTGTTTATCTTTTTGCTTTGTGGTTAAATTTGTTTGTTTTACATAAGCACTTGGCCCAGGTTTCTCAAAACATTGAAGTTAGTTTAATATGTAACCTTTCTTAATGATATTTCTGTAGCAAGCATAAGCATTTAAATCCGTGTAAAATTGAAGCTAGCTGTCACTTACTATGACAAATGGTGCCAAATGGTGAAGCAACTTTGCATAAGTGAAATATTACTTGTTACAGGAAACTTTGAATTTCATATAAATATATTTTATCTAACTTTTCAGTTTAGATAGAAGACAAAAGCTCCAATGGCTACAGGTTATAGCTCAAGTCGTATGCCTCCTGTTTTCTTCTAAAGGGTTACTTCCAAGTTAGTAACAATTAGAATGTATATCTTTATGTAAACAATGCCAGCCCCTTTCTCAAGGAACACCATTTAACACATATTTGTTCTGTAAGGGCATCAATGGACTACATTACCAAGATAACTTCATGTGGTTCCAATGCTATGGGCCGAGAACACAATGTACTCTCATCTTTTCAAGATCTGAATAGGAATCCAAGCATCTTCCATTCCTTCCCCAAAAACCCCACTCTGGATACGTGGGTGGAATTTTCCTCCATACAGCCCCAAAGCAGTTGTTTCTGCATCTTAAAGCAACCAGTGGACAAATCTAAGCAAGTAAAACTGAAGGCACTGTATTGAGGTGAGGAGGGAAAATTAGGGATTAGGGTTCTAGGTTTGTGGAATGGAAAAAGTCTGATATATTTTGACTGGGTAAATCTACCAGGCCAATTACTGGGTAAATCTACCAGGCAGATTTACCCAGTCATACTTTTCTTTTTCTGTGGCTGCCAGGATATAGCCTACCAAATCCCTTACCTACTTTCTTAGGGGAATGAAATGCAGTTTCGAGTATAGTGTTTGTTTTTTTTTTTTTTTTTTTCTTCTTGGTAATAGTGAACAAATAAGAAATAAAGCATTTAGAGAAAATGTACTCTGATCCTCCAGTTCCTGATCACTTTCCTTCTTAACACTCCATAGGCAAGAGAAAAAGTGAAATAAACATTAACCATAGATTTCCTCACTAAAAGGATTAAAGGAAAATGTATTTACGTGACAGAAAAAAAAAAAAAAAACCCACAAGATTCTGGCTATTATATTCTGAGTTCTCAGAACTGGAGAGGAGGAAAGGTTGAAAGTCTCTGAGGGTAGGAGTGAAGACAGGGGAAAGGCTTGAGGGTGCTACCAAGGAGACAAGCATTGGGACACAGAAAGCCAGGGCTAAAGAAAAACAAGGAAGCTATCATTCTTATACTTGACTCTCTTTCTCTCTGGCCCTAGGGCCGGGTTTGTTGTTTTGTTTTGTTGTACTAACAGGAGGATCATGATTACCTGCCTTATATAACCTCCTGTGTTGCTGTGAGAATCAAATGAAACAATTAAAGTGCCTTGAAAATTGTAAAGCATGGCACCAATATATTATTATTATTACTTGACTCCAAAGTCTTTTTTTTTTTCTTAATTTATTTATTATTATTATACTTTAAGTTGTAGGGTACATGTGCATAACGTGCAGGTTTGTTACATATGTATACTTGTGCCATGTTGCTGTGCTGCACCCATCAACTCGTCATTTACATCAGGTATAACTCCCAATGCAATCCCTCCCCCCTCCCCATGATAGGCCCCGGTATGTGATGTTCCCCTTCCTGAGTCCAAGTGATCTCATTGTTCAGTTCCCACCTATGAGTGAGAACATGCGGTGTTTGGTTTTCTGTTCTTGTGATAGTTTGCTAAGAATGATGGTTTCCAGCTTCATCCATGTCCCTACAAAGGACACAAACTCATCCTTTTTTATGGCTGCATAGTATTCCATGGTGTATATATGCCACATTTTCTTAATCCAATCTGTCACTGATGGACATTTGGGTTGATTCCAAGTCTTTGCTATTGTGAATAGTGCTGCAATAAACATACGTGTGCATGTGTCTTTATAGCAGCATAATTTATAATCCTTTAAAGTCTTGTTTGGTAAGAAAACAAAACAAAATAAAACCTCAGTAACTGTTTTTGGGTTTTTTTAATATTTTTATTTTTGAAACACAGATATGAAAAGCAGAAATAGACCCTATTACCAGGATTAAATGAAAAACTCTCACTGTAGAGTTTTAATATGAGATAATCAGAGTGGAAAAAGAAACCGATGGTGATCATCTACATTAAATAAAGTTTGTGGGCTACTACGAAAAGGTTCTCTTTTACTAATACTGTAACGTGCACTGTGTTATTACAATGTTTTAAGTTTTATGTTTTGCTATCGTGTAATTATGATATATTAATGCTTTATAAAATTTAATGTAATGAAATAGCAACTATGCTTATTAACAGATTAATTGAGGGACTACAGATTCACTAAGGTAATAAAGGTAAGCAAATTCCTAACAAATAAATGTTTTTGTAGAAGTTGACAAGAGCTTAACTTAATTAGAGTCTAATATAATTTAAGACATTGAACTGTTTATATGACAGAATTAAATATAAAACAACAGAGTGGACATGGTGCCTCATGCCTATAATACTGGCATTTT
Source organism: Theropithecus gelada (assembly GCF_003255815.1). NCBI lineage: Eukaryota > Metazoa > Chordata > Mammalia > Primates > Cercopithecidae > Theropithecus > Theropithecus gelada. The sequence continues at coordinate 89,006,403 of NC_037680.1, forward strand.
GGGATCCCAAGAGTTCAAGACCAGCCTGGGCAACATAACAATACCTCATCTGTACTAAAAATACAACAAAAAAATTTAATTAGCTGGGCATTGTGGCACATGCCTATAGTTCCAACTACTGGAAGCTGAGGTCACTTGCACCAGGGTGTTCAAGGATGCAACAAACTAGGATTGTACCACTGCACTCCAGCCTGGGCAAGAGAGCAAGATTCTTTCTCAAAAAGATAAAACAAGAAAATAAATAAAACCACAACAAAACCTGTATCTTTGCTAATAGCTAAACTTAAATTTGAGAATCTTTGAAGCAAAATTAGGCATTAAAAACAGCCCTGGAATTATGCACAATGACTTGGATGTCTTGGTATCATTCATGGAATACCAACCAAGACATACGTTCTTCATAATTTCTTCAAAATGCTAAAAAGTTGACTGTGTTATTAAAATGGCTACAAAGATAGAATGTTGCCTTCTTGTGGTTGACAGTTTAAGAAGAATCATCTAATTAATAGAGAATAATATGATTTTTTTTGGTACAATGCAAGTTTATAGATTTCACAGAGTGGATACAGTATTTATGGTCCTTCTTTCACCTTAGGAGTCATAATGTTATGTAACTCTGAACTTTGAAACTTGAACCTCCATAAATATATGTAAAATGCTGAAATATAACCCTAAAACTATAAATATAGTTAGGCTTTTCTGATGAAGCTGGAACTGAAGAGTGAACTGGCTTAGGAGAAGACAGAATTGGCCTGGGTTCTAGACATGAGGCTTTGGGCAAATAACTTCACCAGCTTGATCTCTCTTTTTCTTATGTGCATAATCGGGATAGTAAGATCTCTTAAACAATGCTGCGGTGAGGATTCCCTATGACAACAGGAAAGGTGCCTAATTTCTGTCACCTGGTAAACACTCAAAAAATTAATTGCCTTTCTCTTAAAATCCAAACCTCTTTAAAAGAAAAAAAAAATCCACTATTTTAAAAACAACTTTTTTATGTGATTACTACATGTCTTCTAGAATATCTAATTTTTATTTAAAAGACATTTTAATGCATACACATTTTAGAACTCTTATCACATTCACTGCATGCCGAGTAACTGTCGGGGAAGAGGTTATTAGATGAAAATAAGTCTGTTGTAAAAGATTTCCTTGCAATTACTTCACTGCCATTATCCTGGCCACACGCTCATGCAGCTTTTCAAATTAATATGCTTAGATTACTGAGCCAGTAATCAGAGCAGTGGAATTCTATGAGGAACTCAATTACTAAAGAAAATGATCACTCAAGCATTTGAGAAATCGGGGCTACATATAATTTTGAATAGTGGATCATTATTGATATTATGGAAGTATTCAGTACAAACATTTGGACATGTAGCACCAGAATAGTGTTTCACTTTATAGACATATGGTAAACAGAACTAACTCCTTGCTAATATTTCTGCTAAATGTTATTCTGCCTAGCTGGAAAAAATCAATCTTGAAACCAGTATTTAAAAAAAATAGGGAGCTGATTGCTTGAATAAAAATTGGATTGTTGACTCACATTTAAAATAAACTATTTTAATTTTTCTACTTCAGATAGAGTAATCCTTTATAGACAAGAAATACCTATCCAATGAAAGCAAGTTTGAGAATTTTTGTCATTGTATTCTCGTATCACAAAACTGCTTAAATCCTTTCATCATTGCATTTCAATTATTTCATCACCAAAAGAACCTCTTTTGACTAGATTATTATGACATTCATGTACTGTGTTTTTACTCATTTAATAATTTTTAATCAGGCCTTTATTTTCTCCAAATTAGCCATCATCCTATCTAAGCCCAGTTGCTTTTGATGAAAATTATTTTTCTAATTCTGATTTTGATCTAATATTGAAAACAAAGACTATTTTAAGAATGCTGCTATATCTTTTTTAAAAAGCATGGCAGTTAGGAAAGGTAGTGTGGGGAAGGGTATGAGCTTGCTATGCTTACTGCTCTTTGCTCTGTACTGAGGCAAGCAGTAAAGAAAAATCATCAATATCATGATACTTTCTAAGAAATCCAGCAGTCATCAGCTGTGTGGCCTTGAGGAAGTGACTTCACCTCTCAAAGTATAATAATACAATAATGACAATGTCAATAACGATGATGATAATGGTGGTAGTAATAATGTAGATGTTATAAACACAAAGTAAACGAAGTATAAAAGTGCTTCAAGAGACTATTCTGATTATTGTCAGTTATATTTTTTAGAATATCAGTTATTTATCTTTTGGAGCTATGTACCACACCGAAAATATGCTGAAAGATTTGGTCCCTTTCTCCAGAAAAAATGAGTATATATGCAGATTGAAAACATTAATAAAATCTCAGAAATCCATGGCTTTTCTAACACCTCTTTATTGACTGACGTGTTGAAGAACTACAACATGGTAGAAGTCACTGGTTGCCCAGTCCAGAGCCATACCCATCACACCTCACGCCTTAGTTTGCTCTGCCTTCATCAATAAATCCTAAAGTGTTCCAGTATCCATCAATTCATACGAATTTCCAGAATATCGTAAGTCAACATGTGTATGACACTCCTCGGTGAACTGGTAAACTGACTTTTTTCCCTCTCCTGCTGGATGTGAAAAAGGCAGCATGCTGTCACAGTTGCTTTCAACAGCCATCTTATGACCACATGAATAACTACACCTAAGGTGAAGCCAAAAGTGTTAATGGCAGGTAACACAGTTAAACTTCTAGAAAAGTAACCCATATTACCCTAAACTTACTGTTATATTAAATAAGAAATTATCTTTACATATCCTTGAAGTCTCAGTTCAGACATCATTTGCTTGGTGATGATGTCATGGACTGAACCAAGAGGAAATAGTCTGTCAGCCTCTCACTTTGAAAACATCTAATGTATATAGAGCTTTATTATTTAACCCAATCATTGCGTTTAACATTGAGAGTATAATGAAGCCATGAACAGCTTAGAGGCAGAGGTGTTTTCTTTTTCCTTTAGTTCATTATATTATTGCATTAACAGAACAATGCCTGCTACATAATAGGAATTCTACATCTGTTTAGTGGATCAGTGAATAATAGAATGTGATTGATTTTGAAAGACATAAATGAAAAAAAAAAGGTGGATCTTGTCTACATTTTACTGAATCTGATCATTAGGATTTTGGTACGAATCCTTTCTTGTTATGATAAGATTAGACAGAATTCTTCATAAAAGCACAATAGTAAATAATGTTCATATCAGGTTTTCAAAAGTGATATCAGTTACTTGCATGGGAAGAGGGGGAAATACTACATTCAGTTTTACAGAATTTATAGAAGAGGAACTTTAATAATTTGGGGAGATGTCCAATTCCAAATATTCAGTATGGCTCAAAATTTTTTCCTCTTAAGTTCTGGTATAACATTCATAAAGAAAAGTACACAAGTCAGGATTATACAGTTTAATTAGTAAACACTGATCACATCCATATAAACCATTGCCCAGGCCAATAAGTAAAATATTATAAGCAACCCAAAAAACAGTCTAGGCCCCTACCTTTAGAATGCATTTGTAGTACTTAAGACTATCGGAGTTCCAAAATTACTAAAAGTAACGAATCATTAATTTATGTATATTACATGTTAGAAATTTTATTTATTTTTTGAAGCATGCATGTTAATCATTCTTAATATACTTTCTCCTGTTTAATCTCTTATAGACCTCAAACTGGAGTGATTCTTAGGAGAGTGAAATTCATGAATATAAAGGTAGTCCATAAAATGTGATTTGTAGATTTTAAATCTGAAAAACATTCTCATATGCACTATATTTAAATTTCGTCACTGTTCTATTTGATTTGCTTATCTCTACACTGAATGAATTGTTTCTCTGAAGAGGATGGGGAAGCTTTCCCACTTAGGAGGATAAAACTGAGGGAAATGAGAAATATAATAAGAAAAAGAGATTCAAATCTTCTGAAATTGGTTAATTGATTGCCTGACAGTTATAACAGAAATGCTTTAAATCTGAAACTCATCAATTCTAGTCTCCGTTTTTCTTTTCTACTTAATTAGAAAAAAATAAAACATAAATGCATTCTTGTTTAGTTAGAACTATGGGGAAATGAATAGGAAGTTGTAGGCAATAAAGTGCCAGCTGCTTAGTTGGTGCTAAGTTTATCAGAGAGTTTAGAATTTATCATTCCTGTGTATTAAAGTTTTATGAGCTGCTTAGGAGAGGATGTAAACAAAAGCCATGTTATCAAAACTGGGTTAAAATGCAGCACATAGATAAAGGTGTGAAATGGAGTATCATTACTAACCAAAGGTGCACTTTTGGGTTAGGGGGAGGGGTGTATACTGACAAACAAATACAGGAAACATTTTTTCCATATATTTTCCAAATGAAATTGTTCATAATTTTATCAGTCTAAGTATTTGAGAACAAACTACACCTATTACCAAGACATGCCAGATTCAGAGTTCTGCCTGTATACCTTATACAAGATGATAAACCTACAATAAGCCCTTAAGAACAGAGCTGGAGGCCCAAACAGTCAACCAAATCGTGCTGTATTTTATCCACCATAGCATAAATACAAATTGGGATGCTTTTAAAATCCAAATTAGTTCTGTATACGCATTTGAAGGAAAATGTTGGTGAAGAAATGTATCTATAAAACACTTCAAGTCAAAAAGCAAAAGTATATCAACTAAAAGTTATGTAACATGATTCTTACTGGTTTTAGATCATAATTATCATCCTATATTATTTATATTCATATCACTGTTATCTTTCTCTGACAAATAATTCTGAAATACAATACATTTTAAAGTTATGCAGGATTTAAAGACCTTGTCTTCCTGGATTAAGAAAATGTGGCACATATACGCCATGGAATACTATGCAGCCATAAAAAAGGATGAGTTCACATCCTTTGTAGGGACATGGATGAAGCTGGAAACCATCATTCTCAGCAAACTATCACAAGGACAGAAAACCAAACACCACATATTCTCACTCACAGGTGGGAATTGAACAATGAGAACACTTGGACACAGGGTGGGGAACATCACACACCAGGGCCTGTCGTGGTGTTGGGGGAGTGGGGAGGGATAGCATTAGGAGATATACCTAATGTAAATGACGAGTTAATGGGTGCAGCACACCAACATGACACATGTATACATATGTAACAAACCTGCACATTGTGCACATGTACCCTAGAACTTAAAGTATAATAACAAAAAAAAAGGACCTCATCTTCAAGCAAATATAAGAAGTTTGATAATAAACTTAAAAAATATGCTCATTTAAATAAAAGTTTATCTTTCTCCTGGCCAAATATTTGGTGAATTACTTACAAAGATACTTTCAATGATTAGATTCCTCAGCTAAAAAAAAATTCACTTGAATACGCTATAGCCCAAAAGCTCCTTACATTATTTTCACATCACATGGAGACAGAGCATTTCATATCACAGTGATGGGTATGTTTTTTACTTTTTATAGAACTTCTATTTTATATAAACATAGATGCCCTCAGTCCCTAATGCATAACCCTTTGTACCAACCTGGGTTTTGATTTTCATGCTGTCCCAAAGTTGCAGATGTGTTCATGACACAGCTGCATTTGTTACTTCATCTTGTTCAGCAACCTTTTGCTAAGAAACTACCATATTTAAGGTTTCTAATCTAGATCCAAAAGAAAAATGCGTATGTTTGCTGTGTGTACATGTGCACATGTATGTGTGTGTCTGTAAAGATAGAGAATGGCTGAAAATTAACGGGTTTTTAAATTATTCAAAACAGGAATGAGGGAATTCTAACAGCTATGATGCAAAACAAGATTCTTTTTTTTTTTTTTTGCATATGATTTTGTAATAATATATTTATTTGGTGATTAGTTATTTACTCTCTCCCATGCCTACTAGACTTCAGGCTCCAGAAGAGGAGTGACAGGCTCCTTTGATCACCACTTATTCACCACTATGTCCCCAGAGCCAAGCATACTGTCTGGTACATAACAGTTGCTTAATAATGGTGGAATGAGTGAATTTGCCTTGTGGTGTCTCAGCATTGCTTTGTGGCTATCAATAAGCAGAACGTGTTTTGTAAAAAAAGAAAAAAAAAAGCGTGGAGATTTCTGGCTTTAAGGTTGATGATATTTAGGTTTTAGGCATTCACAGTAACATTCACTGAAACCCAAGATGGGTAGAGGAGTCTGTATTCTCCCCTGGGCACACAGCTGGGGTATGGTGGAGGTTGGGAGAGAAGGAGACCAGGTAGAGGTGGTGCATGGCAGGCAGGATGTTAAGGAGAAAGGTGCAAAAGCAGCAAGAAAAGTAGAGCTTTTGGCTTCCCCTGCACTTTGCACTTGACAGTCCTGGGCGGGTAAACTACCAGTCAGAGAAGGAACACCAGGATGGAGGCAGGGCAAGGAGAGAGGGCAGGGACATGTGATGCTTTAGAGGCTGCAAGGGGTAGAGACATAGAGCCCATTTTTTGGGGAAATGCTTTTCTAGCTCTGTATCTCATGGTTTCCATGAGAAATAAAACAATATTTATTATTGCTTAAAGTTTCCATTTTCTCCCTGATTCAGCTATCATAATGTTGTATATCAGCAGGCCAAGAAAACAGAAGGCAGGATGAGAATCAACACTTTGTGAGCGCCTTCAATGGGCTAGGTACTGTGCTAGACAATTTCATATTCTCAGTCTGTCCTATCTCCCTCCCTCCCTCCCTTCCTCTCTTTTGCTCACTCATTCACTCATTTATATGTCTTTTTTTTATTTTTATTTTTATTTATTTTTTATTTTTTATTTTTATTTATTTATTTATTTATTTATTTATTTTTATTATTATTATACTTTAAGTTCTAGGGTACTTGTGCATAACGTGCAGGTTTGTTACATACGTATACTTGTGCCATGTTGCTGTGCTGCACCCATCAACTCGTCAGCACCCAACTACTCGTCATTTACATCAGGTATAACTCCCAATGCAATCCCTCCCCCCTCCCCCCTCCCCATAATAGGCCCCGGTGTGTGATGTCCCCCTTCCCGAGTCCAAGTGATCTCATTGTTCAGTTCCCACCTATGAGTGAGAACATGCGGTGTTTGGTTTTCTGTTCTTGTGATAGTTTGCTAAGAATGATGGTTTCCAGCTGCATCCATGTCCCTACAAAGGACACAAACTCATCCTTTTTTATGGCTGCATAGTATTCCATGGTGTATATGTGCCACATTTTCTTAATCCAGTCTGTCACTGATGGACATTTGGGTTGATTCCAAGTCTTCAGCAAAGTCTCAGGATACAAAATTAATGTGCAAAAATCACAAGCATTCGTATACACCAGTAACAGACAAACAGAGAGCCAAATCATGAATGAACTTCCATTCACAATTGCTTCAAAGAGAATAAAATACCTAGGAATCCAACTTACAAGGGATGTAAAGGACCTCTTCAAGGAGAACTACAAACTACTGCTCAGTGAAATAAAAGAGGACACAAACAAATGGAAGAACATACCATGCTCATGGATAGGAAGAATCAATATCGTGAAAATGGCCATACTGCCCAAGGTTATTTACAGATTCAATGCCATCCCCATCAAGCTACCAATGAGTTTCTTCACAGAATTGGAAAGAACTGCTTTAAAGTTCATATGGAACCAAAAAAGAGCCCGCATCTCCAAGACAATCCTAAGTCAAAAGAACAAAACAAGATTCCAATAAGTTCCATGCCAAGTAAAACAACTATTCATTGAGATGTTATTAGCCTTGGTACTTTATAATGGAAAAAGAGAGATTAAGCAATTAGCCCATGGGTACACAGTTTCTCGTTTGTAAATACTGATGACACCACCACCTGCTTCATGAAGTTTTTGAGATGATTAAATGAATTAATACATGTGAAGTATACTTCTGGCTACATGAAAAACACTCATTAAATAACGGCTATTATTATTGTTACTAGTGAGAACACTGAGCACTGTTCTGAGTACCATATTATTTAACTTGATCTTCACGATAGCCTTACGTGGTAGGTAATATTATTCTAATTTTACAGATTAGTAAATTACGAATTACAAATGTAGGCAACTTGTCCAATGACACATAGTGTGTACGTGCTGGAAATAGAACTTCAATAGACGCAATCCAAGGCCTGTTCTCTCAAATAATGAGTAACGGACTCAGAGACTAAGGGCACAGATACTCTTGCAGACTAAAGCAGAAGCTAAGTATTAACAAGAAAAGAACCCAGAATCAGTTAGTGCTGAAGGCAGCTCCAGATCTACATGTTTTGCTTGATCTCCTGGTCTTGAATTCCCTACGATTCTAAAACCAAACCAAAGTTATGTCATTGTTTATATAAAAGATATAATAAAGTTAAACATTAAGTGGCTCTGGGGAAGATGAAGTGACTGCAAGTGGGCACAAGGGATCTGTTTTAGGAAAATAGTCTAAAACCCCCTTTAACAGTTCTTTTTTTTTTCTTCTGCAGCGGGGAGAAATGTTCTAAAATTAGATTCTGATGTTAATTGCACAATTCAGTAATAAAAATTATTGGATTGTACACTTAAAATGGGTAGATTTTATATGTAAAGTATGCCTCCAAAAATTGTTATTTTTAATTTTTGAAAGAAAAAAATAAGGCATAGATACTCTTTCTGCTTTATTCAACCCTTTAATTCTCAAATTGGACCTAATGATTTAGTATTTGTCATCTAAATCCATAACAGTTTTCCAGTTAACAAATGATCCTAAAATCTAGTGTCTTAAAACAACTTTAAAAAAAAAAATGCCACAATTCACAATTTGTACAGGGCTACACTGGGCATTTCTTCCATTTCTCAAGTCATTTAGGAAACTCAGTGGTACTCATCTGGCAGATGGGTTGGTTTGGTGGATTCAAGATAGCTTCAATCATGTTTGGAACCTGGGCTCTTAGGGTTCAAAGACTAGGACTATCAGCAAGGAGCACGTACCTGAGGCCTTTCTGTGCAGCTTAACATTGCCAGAAGGCTATGGCCTCATAGTAGTCAAACTATTAATGCAGTGGCTCAGAGCTCCAAGTGTAAATGTTTTAGTGAATAAAGTGGAAATTGCATCATCTTTGATGACCCAGACTTGTATATGACATAGCACCACTTGTGCTATAATCCATTACTCAAAGAAATCACAGCCCTCCTAGATTCTATAAGTAAGGAACTTTGACTTCATCTTGTTGGGGAATAACAAGGTCACACTACAGAGTAGCATGTAAACCTGGAGATATTATGGTCATCATTTGAAAATATGTGTCATAATAGTTTATGATAATAATCACCATTAACAGAGGATTCAGAAAGGTCTATAATTCTTTAATACTCAAATATCTGAAACACTGAGGATTTCTCATACAATATAGTATGTAGGTTAGTAGGAATTTGTGGGGAATTCATACTAATTTTCCCATACACTTCAAGAAATATATGCAAGAAACCTCCTTTTGAGACAAATCTAAACTTTTAGGGTATAAGAATAATTATACACAAATTTCCCTTGTGCTATTTTATATGGAAACATTTAGTTTATATAAAAATTTAGTTTCATTTCCTTTTAGTTTGTGATTCTAATGTGGCAGCTGAATACAGCTGTGAATTCTCTCCTTATAAAACATTTGGTGCTGACTAGGTCCGTTTTTGGACATGATTTTCTGAACTGAACTTGATATTTGATAACTTTTGCACCAAATAACAAAAATTTAAACTACAATCATAAATGCCTTATATTTATCCCATTTTAGTGAACATTTTGGAGCATGTGAGAGAAAAACATTGTACTAAGAACTACTTTAATTTAAAACCACTTGAGTTGACTGAGAGCTTGTTATTTCTTCACTTTAAAGTTACCAGACAACTTAATAATGAAGGAGTAACTCAGTATCATGTGAGTTTAGATCTTATTTTGCCATCTGCAATGAATAACAAAGTATTAAAAAGAAGAGAGGAAGAAGAAAAAAAAAAAAACAAAACTAGGCCTCTTGCCTGAAGGACAGGATAATTCACACTTACTTAAAGAATGTCATTTATAGGATTTTCTCACAGCAACTTGAGACTATAGAATTGCTTTTTTAGCTTTTACACACAGTCATTAGCAATTTATAGTGCCAGAGAACACTGTAATGGAAAAAGAGTATGATAAAGTATGAAAGTTCATTGATTACATGGTCATAGCCTACTGAGGTTTGATTTAATTTTTAAAGAACAATTTCTGTTCTGTTCCCACCTGTTGAAAACACTTTGAATTTTTACTCATATAACCCAGCAGTTCTCCACACTGGCTATATGAGAATCAAATTGGACTTTTAAGAAATAGCAATGTCAGGCTCCAGCCCTAGAGATTAGATTCATCAGGTGTAGGATACGGCTTAAAGTTTAAAAACCTCCTTCTATGATAAAAGTGGGTAGCCAGGTTTGTAAAACAGTGATTTAACCTGTTACTGTTTCTGCTGGCCTACTTTCACTTACTTCTGAGAAAAACTGTTATCTAAATATTTATCAAGATAATTTATAAAATCTTGAATCTAACCCAGTCAGAAAAAAAGGTCCCTGAAGTACCTCCAATCCTTTAAAAAGAGAAAAATCCATCAGTCAGTATGCTCAGATGACAACAAACTTTTAGTTACTTTAAAATTCACCAACTTTTCCAGTGTTACTGGGGATGTTCTAACAGAGTACACTGAAATCAAAAACACCTGGCTATAGATCAGTCTCTGAAGTTCCACCCCAGTAACCTTTTCCAAAAAGTGAGTTAGATGAAGGAAATTAACAGTCATGGTTGAGAAAACAAACTGAAAGACAAACATTTCAACAAGGGAGAAAAGAGGGAGTTTAAGCTTTGATTTGGCCACTAACAACCATTATGTGATCATCCATGGTTCACTTAGGGCTTGCTGGATACCGTATTCCTCTGAAAAATGAGGGGTTGAGCTGTATCTATGTTTTTCTTGTTTGTTTGTTTGTTTTGTTTTCTGTTGGTCATGGTGAAAGTGTTATGAGTTAAGCAGTAGAAAACACTTTCCAAACAAAATACATTAAAACAACATACAAGATTAGCGGGCTAGCTGTGGTGGCTCAAGCCTGTAATCAACAACACTTTGGAAGCCTGAGGCTTGCTGATTGCCTGAGCCTAGAAGCTGGAAACCAGCCTGGGCAACAAAGTGAGACACTGTCTCTATAAAAAAAATAAAACAAATTAACCAGGCATGGTGGTGGGTGCTTGTGGTTCCAGTTACTCAGGAGCCTGTGGTGGGAAGATTGCTTGAGCCAAACAGATAGAGGTTGCAGTGAGATGAGATCACACCACTGAACTACAGCCTGGGTAAGAGAGTAAGACTCTGTCTCAAAAACAAATCAAAACAAAATACAAGATTAGAGTTGTTTTGGTTGATCAGTAGATGGGGGCATGTGGAGACCCACCTATCAACCCTCTTCATTCACCAGCTGCTCTGCCTCTGTATTCCTACACTAATTGCATTTTTAGAGATAACTACTGTGCAATCTTATTTTCAAACTTTATGTTTTAGGCATGGTTCCTAATGACCTCTTAAAGTACAAATATTCCTAGGAACTAGGAGTTCCTACTGGGTAGATTTTACCACAAGTGTGATTACCGTAATGGGTAGAATCATATATATGAGATATATAAGATATAAGATACATAAATATATATATATATGTGTCATAAAAATGCCCATAACACTTAATCAGTATATGAGTTTATGCATTTAATTTTGTATGGGCATATTTAATTTACATGTAACACTTATTGACAGACCACATAATGATGTATATGCCACATATGGAATATCTACCATCTCAAAGCAACCTGAAATATAATTTCTAGTTTCTCTCATTTTACATTAGGAAACATAGGCTCAGTGAGGTTTATTAATTTGCCTGGGGTCAGCAAGTAGCAAGTGGTAGATACAGTATTTGAAACCAGAAGGATCTGAAGCCAAAGTATGTGCTTTTTCCTGCAATATTAAAATACCTCCTATTGTATCAGTAAGTTTCCCATATTTGTAAGTAGGGAGAAGAGTGAGTTGTGGCTTGCTTCCTGATGCTTAACTGGGAATGATATCAAAACTGAGGATCAATTGCCCCACATTCCAAGGATATGGTGCAGTGAGCAGTGTTTGAAGAAAGTGGGGATGGAAAAGTATAGTTAGCCCTAAGGCTTCCATCTTGCCACTCTCTCTCGTTATGAGATATCTGTAACTAATGGTGTGCATGTAGTGTGTGTGGGTGTGTGTGTATTCTTCTCCACATAGCAAAGGAAAGGCCAGAATCTTTGTACTTTTATTTTTCAGGATCCTGCATGTTTGCTTGTATGTCTTTCCTAATGATGTAGCTTTTCCATCTCTTGAACCAAAGAGAACAGTTAAATCTTGAAATAATCTATTTCTATAAGTAATAGAAATAGGTCATTATAATACTACTAGTATGAATAATACTTTTGTTGACTTAAGCATAGTCATACAACTAACTAGTATATAAAACTGAGAACGTCTCAATGCTGACATTGCTGTGTTGGGTAAATCTCGCAACCCAAAACTGTACACACAAAAAACATTAACAAACAGTAATAAACATTTTTAAATAAGAAAGCAACTTAGAGAAATCGATTCCCTCTCCTTCAGTTTTTATATCATAAAACTAGAACCCAGGAAGATAGAAAAAATGCATTTTTAAAGGAAATAACAGATTCCAATCTAAAGCATTTTTCTATTATATACTGTAGCTAGAGATAATCTTACTAAACTCAATCAATTAGTGTATATGACTGATAAGAACCTAACCCTCTCAGAGAAGTACAGATTTTAAATACAAATCTTCTTTTTGTTAACTATAAACTCTTTGAGGGCAAGGATTCATGTTACATACTGTTTTTGGTCATTTTTACATAGTAATTTACCTGTGGTATTAAATAGGAATTTATTTGACTAATAACAGAATCTTAAACTAAAATACAGGCTGTAATTCAATATTTAAGCAGAATTAATTCCATATTCTGCTGGAGAACTGCTCTAGAAGACTCCCCCAATCATACCTCCTATTGCTGTCTCAGGATAGGATTAACCTGCCTATGGCTTTTTTTTCCAGAAAAATTAACTAATAAGATAAATATAGCTTGTCTCCTCAGTAGTGATATGGTTTGACTGTGTCCCTACCCAAATCTCATCTTAAATTCCCGTGTGTTGTGAGAATTCAACATGAGGAACTGGGAAAGACCCAGTGGGAGGTAACTGAAACATCAGGGCAAGTCTTTCCCATACTGTTCTCATGGTAGTGAGTAAGCTTCACAAGATCTAATAGTTTTATATGGGGGAAGCCCATTTCGCGTGGCTCTCATTCTCTCTCCTGACACCGCCATGGGAGAAGTGCCTTTTGCCTTCTGCCATGGTTGTGAGGCCTCCCTAGCCATGTGGAACTGTAAGTCCATTAACCTCTTTCTTTTGTAACTTGTCCAGTCTTGGGTATGTCTTTAGCAGCAGCATGAAAATGGACCGATACAGTAGTAACTATTTAAATTATTCTGAAAAATGCCTCTATAAGCCTGAGGGCAGTAATCATGCCACTACTCTGACTTCACTCTTTCAGATCAAATATAGATTATTCTAAATTTATTTTATTTGTCCTACTTTAAAAATCTATAATTAATTAATATCAGTAATGCTTTCATTATTATTTTATTATTCTGAGACACTTTCCAAGCATTCTGGCATTATTCTTATGATCCACACAGATAGGGATGAAAAGAGTTCATTTCTTTCCTGGGCTGTAACTCAATCAGCCTCTTCAGTTCCAAAGATCGGTGGTCTTTTTGATCTTGAAACTTAGAGTAATAATTTAAAGTTTAGAAGAACTGGGTCAATGAAAAGAATGGCTATTTGAGTTTCTTTGTGGTACAGTCCGAAAGAAAATCTGAGGGTGTTTTCTCTGCCAAAAAATCACTGCAAGCTGTGATGTAAACCATTGAAAAGGTGAGTAGTGATTTTTCCCCTTCTTAGAAATTCTGCAAAGATGAGAACATGGGTATAAAAGAAATGGATATAGAATTTAATAGTAATGATCAGAAATGGAACTAAGATCATGACTCTAGCTTCTTTGGATAGAGAAATTCTAACAATCTCTAGAGAGGATTTGTGTTAGTTGGCTAAAATGAAAAGCACGCACGTGAACACTTGCACACATATGCTTAAATTCAGTAGATGGGTATAAAATATCAGAATTTACTCACTCATTCAAAAAATAATTTCTAAGTGCCTACATCTGCCAGACTGAACCCTGGGAAAAACTTCCTGATTAAGAACCCTCATTCTAGTTGCCAGTGTTCAGAGTCCCAGTCCATCATCCTCTTCATTTATTTTTGATCTGAAATTCCTGAATCCCGGTTGCCATAACTAATCCTCCAGAAATAGATCTAAAACCTGTCCACACAACAGCATAATCTGGGTAGATTTTAAAAATATATTTTCCAGGCTGGGCATGGTGGCTAACGCATGTAACCAGACGTGGTGGCATGCACCTAAGTAGTCCCACCTACTGGGGAGGCTGAAGTGGGAAGATTGCTTGAGCTCAGGATATTGAGGTTCCAGTGAGCCATGATCTTGTCACTGCACTCCAGCCTGGGTGAAAGAGTGAGATTTTGTGTCCCCCCCAAAAAAAATTCCTTCCTTGGCCCACCTGTATATCTACTAAATCAGAACTCCATTTTGCAGGGATGGAGGAAAATGCTCTCTGGTCATTATGACGCAGCTTGTTTGTGAACCAGAATTTTGGAACTACTGATCTTGGGTTCACAATAATTCCTAAGAAAAAAACCTTCTTGACTAATTCAGCCAAGGCACCTAATACGAAAACCTATTAGTTTGTGCTCCACATGGACTCAGATAGTGTCACTGCTATGTACATTAACATTACAAGCACACTGGACTGGAGGCTCAATGCAAAAATTAAAATTTCTTAATAATTCACTCACTTAAAATCATACCATCTTTCAATTTAAAATTCTAAAAAATCTTCAAATATTGATACATGCAGACATTGCGCATATAGGAAAAAGACATATGAATGATTTAGCTTTTTGAGGTTATCTCAGTGAATTGATGATAACGTTAGCTAGAGTCAAATTATATTAATTATTTATCACTCTTAATTCCTCTCTCTTTTGCTCTCTTCATCTCTCTCTTCCTCCACTATTTTTCTTTAACTACTGAATTCCTACTTATCCTTCAGTAGTCAGTTTACTTACAGGGAAGATTTTCTTTAAACCAGTAAATTGTAATCTCTATAGCATAAGACATATTTGAAATTTTGTTCATTGACATATATTCCCAGAGCAAGAACAGTGCCTTGCTCTGTACAAAGTAGGTACTAAATAATTGTTTAATAAGCGAATGAGTGAATGCATGTATATATGCATGGATAAATCCTATAATTTCTATTTCTATAGCATCAAGGAATTGTTAGTTAAAATGTATTTGTTTGTTATTTGGCAGCAGCTAATTGTAACTAATATAGAATTTATTTTAGCACTCATCATATTGTATTATAATTATTTGTTTCCTTGACTGGATCAAGTTATGCCTTGTTTTTATAAGTATTATATCAGTCTCATTCAGTGTATTGCATATGGCAGACATTCCATAAATGTTACTTGAATGAATGAATGAATATAAAAAGCTACCTCTCAAGATTCATATTTAATTTATTAAAAATCTGATGCCAATGAATTTAGATAATTTAGACATGATTCAGATACAGTAATTTAAGTGCTCATTTCATTTCATGACAACATTTTCTACTGGTTGAGAAAACATAAATTCCAAAGGAACATTATAAATATGTCTGGAGACCATCATTCATTTCAGTGCTCATATTTCATAATCAAGCAAGGAAACAGTTCCTAAATAGATCACTTTATGAGGGTTTGTATTTGGATAAATTCTTGAAAAAAAATACATTTTAAAGAAAACACTGTCTTTTAATTTAACTTACTGCTTACCAGTTTTTACCATTACATTTTTGAATCCTGAATGAGAGCTACTCTGTAAAACATAAAATCCAAATATTCTCTACAGCGGTATATATGCCTCTGTAACCTTTTTAACGTTTCAGGTAGTATCAGTAGAGTCAGAGGTTATATTTAAACTGTAAAGGTTCTGAAATTGTATAAAGAGGAGTAACATATTTGAAGGGTCTCAAAATAAGGCATAGAGTAATTAAAAACCCATATTATATAATACATAAGATTGATCTTAACAATACAAAATTGATATGTTTTAACAAATAATACATTTTGGAACAGATTCCTGATTTTACTCATGAAGTAGTATGTGGGTTACAATATGATATGGAATAAAGAAACTAATGATTTGTAATTTTAAAAAGAAAGGGTAATTTTTTTAATTTAAAAAAATTTAAAAAATTGCATCTATGTCAAGTCATTTGGGAAGAGTGAAATAAAAATAGTGTATGAAAAACCTTATTAAGACACCCATAAGAAGATGAATTTTTGTTTGATTCAATTAATAATCATTATAAAGAATGCCATTTTATGAATTATATGGAATAAACAAGAAAAATTGTACTTAAAATTTCGTAGGAGACCAAGTAACCACAGCAATCGACTTTTCTTTGGGTTCAGATTAATCATGGCACTGTGAGCCAATAATTTAAAAACATAAAGAACGAGACACTATGAAATTCACGAGTGGAAGGAAGAACAAAGGCCATAGTGAGAGAGCAAGAGTATGATGCTCCCTTTTGTTAACTAGTGCTACTTTCCTAATGTGTTCAGGAACTAGTTTTAATAGGCATTTCATGAAAAAGAAGTTCCACTGTTAATTTTTTTGAAAACTCCAAGTTGAGCAAAATTAAAAAGGTATCCGTAATTCAAGTCTACTCACAGCCTTTATTGTACAATGCCTAATATACAATTAGTTCTAAGTTACTAAACAAACTTTTGTTCAATGAAAGGGGAATAAAGTATGCAGGGTTTCTCATACTGCTCCAGTTTTTAAGCAAGCACTAGGGGAATTGGGGGATACATGGGTGGGGGAGTGTACTAATGTTCCACAAAAAATTAAATTAGCATTAAATTTGTGTTTTACCATACTTCAATTTGTTTTTATTGTGTTTTTGGCTTATCTGTGACAGCTTTTCCATTAGCTTCCTTTAATTGAGGACTTGACTTGGTTTCTAACTTACAGCATTTAAATAATCTTTCTGCCTTCTTTTCATTAAGAAGTCATTATTATAGACTGAAGACGGTCTTATAAATATACCATCACCATTTGGATTTAAGGAAATTTGTCTACCTGATTTTTTTTTTTACTTTGCCTTTACTTTTAGCATTTACATGAGTTCTATATTTTTCTTCCAGAAACAAAACTCTATCAATTATATATTGAAAGCTCATAAGCACAAAATGCACTCTCAACCAATATTGGTTTGTAGGTATTTGATGCCAATGATACAATATTGTTTACTACACTAAAAAGTCATTTATGACATAGAAGTACATTTCCTTTTTACTTTGATGGCCCTAAATCACAGACAAAATTTTAGTCTACTCTGAGGGCACCACACTGCACTGACCTCCCTGAACTGCCAGTGAAATGTTCTTTGCTTTTGTAAAAGATGTTCTTCTAAGTACTTCAGAATCATAGCAGGATTGAAATTTGAATAATAACATTTTAGTAGACTCATTCTAATTCTTCACTTTCCACTGAGATTACGCTTCCCAAATAGAAATAAAGTTTTCCTCAGGTCAGACACTTCTACTTGCAAAGCAATGTCTCTCAAACTCTAATGTACCTGTGAATGACTTGAAAGTTCTATTAAAATACAGATTTTGATTAAGTAGTTCTGAGGTAGGTCCTGCAATACTGCACTTCTTATAAGTCAGTACTGTTGGTCTATGGATCCCATTTTGAGTAACAAGATAGAAGTGCATAAAATATTACTGTTGACTTAGAAGCTAATTCCATCAGTTTCTAAGAAGTTTATTGTCTAATATCCAGCATATCATAACTTAACCATTGTGAATATATTTGTTATCTTTTTTTCCAATAGATTTGCTTAGATTTCTATTTTAAGAGTCAGATCTGGTCCAATGCTTTCACAGGAACTACAAATAGTTTTGAGTTATTCTTCTGGAACACTGTTTTTCCCTAAGGCATTCTTCCTTTTATATCATTTGCTAAGGAACTTTTATAAAATAGGATTTAGCAACCTAATAAGCTGTGTTCTTGATCTATAATAACCTTTCTCTTGTGGACATAATGAACAAATTTATATAATTCAATGTAAAGCTGATTAAAATCACTCAGCACTAATGAGGATAGCTTTCAAGCCCTTTAAATTTATGTATTTATTTGTATTTTCTATGCAACAAATCAATCTGCCTTCACAAAATTGCAGATGGTACCTTTTCCTTTCAAACTGCTGGCTTAACCCCTCTCCCATCTCTATTACAATGTCGATTATACTTTAGTGTGAGTAAGAATCACCAGGGGACTTATTAAAATTGCTTATTCCATGCTCACCCCAGAAGAGTCTCATTCTGTATGTCTGGAGTAAAGTCTGAGAATCTGCATTTTGGCAAATACCTCTCACATATCTAATGCAATCTGAGTTTGGGAAACACTGTCTTAAGATCAGTCCAGACCTTAAGCAAGAAGCTTCAACATCAATCCACCCTTGCTACTTAAAGCCTGGTATTATTCCAACTTTGTAACTGAGCTTTTGCACTGTTTCAAAGGTTTTGTTTTCAAATATGTTCCTAATCTACAATTGCTCCCATTTGTTTGGGTCTTGTCTTGATAATCTGTCTGGTTTTGCCATTGCTCCTTGGATGAAGGACCTTAATTCATAAATCTTCTCTGGGGACTATAGCTTATCTTTCAAAGCAGACACTTTTGAGAGTAATATTGAATGCCATTAATAACTGTGCCAGGATAATTGAAATCAGCTGAAACTGTCCAGGACAGACTTTATGTCGTACTGATCTTGAATCCCAATCCAGGAAAAAATTTTAACCACATTTCAGACTGGTGACAGATGGTTATTCACTTCTGAATTCTCCATCCCAGTACTATTCTCAGATAGAAAACTCCTACAGGAGTTTCAAGTCAGATCTCTAGCTGTCACTCCTATGCTTTACTACCTTCATTCCACACTCTTCCATCATTCTGTTTTCTAGCAGACATGATACTCTTAATGTCTGGCGGTGAAAATGACTGTCTTCTAAGACCCAGCACTACTGTGGCAGTAAGTTTCTTCCCAAATCGTCCCAAAGTGGTTCCTCTTGCTACAGATAATTGGGATAAGAAAGACCATATGCACATACAAGGCAACATGAATTTGAGGTGGCTGTTTTAATTATCCATATTTGAAAGATCCATATATTTAATGTCTCATTATGATGAAAAATAATAGTTCAAAGTACATAAACACTTCACCAGAAAAATGTTTTACCTATTTTGTCATCTTTCTCTTAATGTTGTCACATGTGAAATAACTGATGCAATTCAGAGAAAACAGAGATGCACTGCACTAGAATATATAATATTTTTCTAGATATACCTACACAACTCATTGACAAGTAAAATCAAGCAACTGGACATTTATTTAGGCATTGCATCAACATTGAGTCATGTCCCTCTCCTCCAAGTATTGATTTATCTAATTATTCATAAAAGAAAATTCAGAGAAATAACTCTTTCCAATTTTAAAAGAATTAAAGTACATTGAAATAGATGCTTCAAACATTCATATGGAGAAATTCAGGACAACACATACAAGGTAACATGAGATTAATTATACAAAGCATGAAGGAAAATAGACTCATTCGTTCTTAAAACCACCTCATTCTCCTACCTACTATATTCGACTGGGTTTTTTAAAGATAATTAAGATGAAAATCTCACTTTCAAAAAATGTTCCTAGTGCATTATTTTCTTAAATTTTAAGTTCCGGGGTACAAGTGCAGGATGTGCAGGTTTGTTACATAGGTAAACATGTGCCACAGTGGTTTGCTGCACCTGTCAACCCATCACTTACATATAAAGTCCAGCATGCATTAGCTATTTTTCCTAATTCTCTCCCTCCCCCAACCCCACCCCTCAACAGGCCCAGGGTGTGTTGTTCCCCTCCCTGTGTCCAAGTGTTCTCATTGTTCAGCTCCCACTTATAAGTGAGAGCATGCAGTGAGTGTCTGGCTTTCTGTTCCTGCATTAGTTTGCTGAGGATAATGGCTTCCAGCTCTATCCATGTCCCTGCAAAGGACATAATCTTGTTCATTATTTAAAAGAGTACAATAAACTGAGAACGTTTTAAAATGTAGTATAGTATTAGTAAATCATATACTCTTGGCTAACCTTACAGGTATGTGTTGTTTTTATAAATTAACTAGAACTGGTTTAACCCTAGGGTCAGGTTCAAGTGGTGTGCACCAGCAATCAGATTACAACTTGATGCAAATTTTGTCTCATTAAAAAAGTCACGCATCCCACCACTTCATTTGCAAAATAATTGTGTACCTGACCAAGGTCAGAGAATTTTCCCTCCGTTTCTTTCACTGAGTGAGCTCAACTTATTAAAATGCAGCTAAACTGTGAGAAAGATTAATTTTTTTTCATTTGAGAAAATAGGGGACAGCAAACTTTTAAAAACTTGGAGGTTTTATAGTAATTTCTGATTTTCATGTTTAGAAAAAGAAATCACATTAAAAATATGCTTTTTTAAAAATTTTGAGGATACACTAAAATATTATTGTAGTACAGAAAATCTGTATCCTATAATTCCTAGGGCAAAAGGGAAATTTATTAGTGTCAAAATACCTATAATTCCCAGTTATGATATAAATTTTTAAAAATTGCTTAAATACACAACATATGATGATGCTGTACTACTAGAAATGACAGAGCAGACTTTTTACTCTCTTCAAGATGCATTAACACTTTCATATTCCTAGTTCAAATTAATATTCTTTTTTTTTTTTAGTACAGGATCTCGCTCTGGGCTGACGTGCAGTGGAGTGACCAAGACTCTGAATCTTCAACCTCCCAGGCTCAAGTGATCCTCCCACCTCAGCCTCCCAAAGTGCTGGGATTATAGTTGAGAGCCATCACACCCAGCCCAGATTCACATTCTGAATCCTCCAAGACCTCAAATTATTTTCAGGCACTTCTTTCTTCAATAGCAACGGTCCCCAACCTTTCAGGCATCAGGAACTGGTTTCATGGAAGACAATTTTTCCACAGACAGAATAGGGAAGATGGTTTCAGGATGAGTTAAGTGCATACAGATACTGTATACTTCAATTCTATTATTACTATTCTATCGTAAAATAGGATGAAATCATTATACAACTTACCATAATGTAGAATCAGTGGGATCCCTGAACTTGTTTTCCTGCAACTACATGATCCCATCTGGGGGTGATGATAGACAGTGACACATCATCAGGCATTAGATTCTCGTAAGGAGCATGCCACCCAGACTCCTTGCATGTGCAGTTCACAAAAGGGTTTGCACTCCTATGAGAATCTAATACCACTGCTGATCTGACAGGTAGGCAGACTCACTATGTTGTCCGGTCTGGTCCCAGGTAATGTGAGCCATGGGAAGCAGCTGGCTGTAAATACAGATGAAGCTTTGCTCACCCGCTGCTCACCTACCTGTGGTGCAGCCTGGTTCCTAACAGACCATGGACTGGTCCATGGCCTGACAGTTGAGGACCCCTGTTCTATAGCTAAAATCCAATGATTTAAATATGAATACACGTTTGTCTATTAGATGCTACTAGTATTTTCCTAGGTGACCACTTATTTTTATCATATATCTCAGTTAAGATTTTTAGATAATCACAATTGATTTAACTCAGGATTTATCAAGATCTTAAAAGGTATATGTAGGGCTCTTTGCTTTATTTCAGAGATAAATAATCACTGCCTCACCGCTATGTCTCCAAGTGTGTTGTTTAATAAAATATTTAATCTTATTGGAAATCCTTTTATACTTTTTTCTCCACAAAGGACAAAGAGCTGATAATAAATAAAAAACAGAACTCCTTGTGGAAATTATAAATAAAATAAAGACTAATATTTGCTAAAAGAATTTGAAATGAGTATGCCAAAATATTTGCTATTACATAAAAATATAAATATTATTATACAAGATATTTCTTTATTGTACTAAAAGATAGTACTAAGTATTATCTTAGAAATGAAGTTGACTTTAAACACGGTTTTCTTAGAAATCTAGTAATTAACAATTTTGAAAATAATCCAGAAATGTCTTAAATTTTTTTTCATAAATTGTATTATTGGCATATGTATAGCCCCTACAGTGTTGTTCAATTTCTGAACTTTTTAGATGCCCTTTAGTTTTCTTACTATTTAACAATATTAGATTGGTTATGCTCCAGGAACAAATTTCAGTCCCTGGGTAATTATGCAGTGTGAACTTCTTCACTGATTAGAATAGTTGTTGATTGTTCAATAGTATGAGGGATAGATGAGAGCTCCATCCATCATATTATAAAAGTATAGACTGTCTTTGACTAAATGACATATTAAAAACCTAATATATGTCCCATAAAATATTAATATAAGGCATTTTGTAATTTCTTTAGTTATTTCAAATTATATTGTAGAATATGAATAAACAGAGAAATCAAACTGGTCAAAATCTATCTTAATTCTTATCAGCTTGATCTCTGAGTTTAGCTTGGGTTTCAAAGGACCAGCATGGAGCTAATTGCAAGGGAACCAGTAGGTGTAGATAATCTAGAAGATGCTGTGAATCCTCTTAGAAGAGCAACTATAGTACTATTATTAAATAATCAAGATTTTATTTTTTAGAAATAATATGTTGACCAAGTATATAATAGAAAACTCTGGAGGGCTGGACGTGGTAGTTCAGACCTGTAATCTCAACACTTTGGGAGGTCTAGGCAGGAAGATCACTTGGGCCCAGAAGTTCGAAACCAAACTGGGCAGTATAGGGATATCTCATCTCTACAAAAAAAAAAAAAAAAAAAATCCAGGCATGTTGACATGCATTTGTGGTCCCAGCTATTTGGGAGGCTGAGATGTTGCTTGTATTAAAGAATTAAGAATCTCATAAATTTAATACAAGTAACATAAATGATTACCTGGCTGTGTCCCCTCCCAACTCTCATCTTGAATTGTGGCTCCCATAATCCTCATGTGTCATGGGAGGGACCGGGTAGGAGATAATTGAATCATTGGGGTGGGTTTTTTTCCATGTTGTTCTCATGATAGTGAATAAGTCTCATGGGATCTGATGGTTTCATAAAGGGCAGTTCCCCTGCACACACTCTCTTGTCTGCCACCATGTAAGATGTGCCTTCACTCCTCCTTTGCCTTCCGTCATGATGTGAGGTCTCTCTAGCCATGTGGAACTGTGAGTCCATTAAACCTCTTTTTCTTTATAAATTACCCAGTCTCAGGTATTCCTTCATAGCAGTATGAAAATGGACTGATAGAATGATGATGCTGGAAGTGTGATTTTTTAGCCTCACATTCATGAGAACAAAGCCATATATCTGGGTTTTCAATTATAAAGGGGAAAGTAATGTACCAACAGTAATTACTCATACCTGATTATCCCAGATATTATTATAACAAGCATTACACTTCATTTTTTACAAGTTTACTAGACTTCTCATCTCTTTAATAAATCATAAATCAACTATCTTATGGTTCCGAAACAATTACTTCCCATTATACAATACTGGAAGTTTGTAAACACATGTTAAAAGTACTATTCTTCTTATTCATATCTAACTTCTGATCTATGAATAAATAGGCCCAAACCTTTACATCTTCCATTTATGTGTTCTCTTTTCATCTAAACTACTTGGATTTTTCCATTAATATTTAACTCAAGAATTTCTTTCTTTTTTTTTTTCTCCTTGTCAGGTAACTCTCAATTCAAATGATCAACAATAAACCTCACTAAGCCTCACAATGCTCACCTAGAATTATGGTCTGAATAATTTGATAGAGTCTATTTTTTATTTCATCAGCCAGGTCATCAATGAACATATTTAATAACTGTATATGCCTTTGAAACATCATTCAACATTTCCTTGACCTGCTGCTCAGGCCCAAGCTAACATTAAACCACTAATAACACTCTTGAAACTTTATTCTATGTGGATCTAAGTCTCAAATAATTTCAACTACACACACCTCCATATCATGTGAAAATGAAGTCAATGCTGAGAGAGAGAAACAAAGTGTCTATTGCTTTAATCTATGCTTGTCATTGTGTCACAATCCAGAGTACTCAGGTGAAAGTAAATTGTTAATTTTGTTCAGTCATTTTGATGCTGAAACCATAGGAATTACACATGATTTCTCTGTTAAAGTCGAAAGAATGCTATAAATCACTACATACTACAACATGGAACTCTAAATGCATTGAATACAACAGAAATTTATAACAGGATTTACTGAACAGGAAAGAGGGCCAAGAAAGCATAGATTCTGACTTGAATAAGTAAAATACCTAAAGAGAGAAATCCCTGTCATCTTATTCTAAACACATCACTTCAGCAGAATTCATCACAAAAACAAATCATCACATTAGTATTATTCATAGTTATTTGCAAAGTTTTAACAGATTAATGTCTTTTCCCATAAATACGGAAATAGTACCTAACCTGATTCAATAAATAGCTGCAAACATTTCACTGGTTGACTAGGTTAAATTTAATTTTACGTATTAATTTTTCATGTTTATCTCATATTTTATTTTTCTAGTTATATTTACTTTTACCAAAGCTTCATACTGTTTTTCATATCACATAGGAACTCATTTCTTACAATAAATAATATATAAGGAATAAAATGATTCCAATGCAAACTTTTTTCCATTTGCTTTATCTTCAAAGCAAACCCTGCATATTGTCTTCCAGAGAATAAACAATAAGAAATAATTTTAAATTTATTTTACATAATTTGTTGTTAATGGGAAAAATTTAGGGGAAGAATATAGTTATATAGATGGGGCCACCAAAGAAAGCATTATATCAGGTAGTTATTAATGAAATACAAAGGAATTAATGTCTCTAAGCTTAATGTTCAAAAATAAATGGTTAAAGCAAGTTTCTTGGCCTCCGAACTACTGACATCACACGGCTGGATAATTCTTTGCTGTGGGGGCTATCCTATGCATTGTAGAATATTTAGCAGACTCCTGGTTGGCACACCAGTAGATCCCAGTAGCACCCCTCCTTTACCCGGTTGCAAAAATCAAAAATGGCTCCAGACATTGCTAAATATCCCCTAAGGCACACAACTGTTCCAGATTCAGAACCACAGGATAAAAGAGCTGTTAAATACAAAGATAGCGTATATATATATATATGGCAAAGTATCAGCAAGCGGAAGAAATCCAAAACCAGAAAAGTCTTGGTTATTTTATAATACAAAGAAAAATGTTTTTCCTTTTTTACCAATGCATCAGGTAAAAGAAACCACACCTTATTTCAACTCTAAAGACTCCTACTTTCATGCTGTGTAACAATGCAGTTAAAATGTATTGCATCATTTAATTTACTGTCTCATGATCAAGTACAGACAGAATAGTAGAGTGTCTAAGAGTCTAAGAGCCCTGGCTTTCGAATCATAAAGACCGAGAACAAATCTAATTTTGGCAATTACCAGTTGTCAAATTTCAGTGGGCAGATAATTAAACTCTAAGACTATTTTGTTATCTTCAAAATAAGATAATGGTAGTACATCTCTCATAGGGCTGTTGCAAAAGTCAAATAAAATAATGTTTATAAAAGTACTAAACACATTGACTAGCATGTAGTGAGTAATCAAATTTAGCTATTTTGTTATTATTGCTATTCCTAATAGAGTTTTATACTTTATTCTATGGTTTTCAAAGTGGAGCAATTGTGCTCCCACAGGAGACATTTAGCAATGTCTGGAGATATATTTGGCTGTCACAACAGATGGAGAGGTGCTAGCTCAGATACATAGCTCTCTGATACTATGGCTTAATTTGGGTAAAGCTTTAAAAAATGGAGGAAATACCTAGACTTTAGCTAACTTGCCATAAATGTCATTTCTCTCAGACAGTAAGTTTTTATAATTTTGAAAGTGGCATGAAATTTAAAACTATATTCCTGGGTAAATAACTGGCATATAGTTATTCTCTATTAACAGCTAAATTTGAAATGATATCCCAAAGTCACATAAGGGGAGTTAACAAATAAGGTAAAATAAAAATTTTGTCAAAGCTGATTTTAAATGCCTAATTTAAATCATTATATGTAAATTTAAAATGTAAATCCTAAAATAATTACTTTTTCAGCTATAATTTCCCCAATCAACCTATTAATTTGGGTTCAAGATAAGTAACTGTCCAGTTCTGAGACCAATATATCTGGAAAACTGAAGGTCAGAAAATATATTTTAATTCTCCAAAAAAGATACAGAGATAAGTACAATGTATATTTTATATTATGTATCTATTAAGAAATTTAAGTTTGCAACTACATTTTAAAATGTGTATGCTATCAGAAGTTCATGTACTAGAAAGCTTATTTAAGGTGATAATCAGTAAGCTTTTTGCTAATATTAATTGTCTAGACAGTTTAACTTCCATTTTAGAAACACCCTCTCAGAAGTAGAGATAACCAGTTCTTTGTCACAGCAGATAAAAAGCTCACAGCCAAGAATACCAGAGCACTATTTTTGTCAGGTGCATATCAACATTTATGTTGTCACCCAAGGCCAGCAAAACATTTAACAGATCTGCTGTATCTACGTTTTCCAAGTATTTGATATCTATTTTTATATTTCCTCAATGATGCCCCCCCCCAAAAAGCCACAAATTGACAAAGAATGTGAAGTAAAAACATATTCTCATAAAGCCAAATACATAATGTCCAGATTTTGTGTTTATGTGTATGTGTTTAATCTAGTTTAAGGTGACTCAATTTCCAAAATCAATTCACACTAAACTTTGCTATCTTCCTTCATACCAAGCATTAAAACATGTTTTTAAATATATTTAAAGTTTTCATAAACTTTTCCTGAAACAATGATTTAAAACACCAGCAACCATCATGTGAAAAAATATTATCAAGTTATATTTGATGGAGGTTTACTGGTTATGGGACATAGTATGTATTTCTGTTACAGCACTACTGCAAAGTTCCATAACTTTTCTAGATCTATCACACAATATATGTTGAAACTTTAATGCACAGGAAGGAGCCTTTTGTAATTCTGAGCACCAAGGTACTTAGGAAAGAATGGAAATAATTAGGGACAGAAGGAAATAAATAATTAATAGACCTCAAAATGATTATTACTTTTATGAATACTAAGCCAAACTTACATTAAAATAAATATTTTTCTAGGCACCTTTGCAACAAAATTCTTTTTACTGTACTTACTGAAAATAAAACCATGTGGTTTCTGATATATGAATTAGCTTGTCTTTGGAGTTGGCAGAACATGAACTTGTCTGGCTCTGCCTTATCTAAAAGAGTCAGATCAGATAGGCCTAAGTGCTAACATTATAAGTCACAGTGTTGGGAAAAATGCTTTGGCAATCTTTCCAAAGACTTCATTCTCTCCTCATGGAAATAATAACATATTGCATTTTTGTAGAGATTTGATATGCAGATAAATGCCAAAGGAAGAAAAATGCAGTTATATTTTGCCTTTGATTTACCAAATCTTCCACATATAAATTATGACCTATATAATTGATTATAGTTATTTCAGAAGTGTCCATGTTTTCTAAGACTTCCATTATTCTCTGCTGCTTTGCTTTTAGTAAATAATCATAACTTTGATAAGTGATTTCAAAATATTCCTAACTCCGTAATTTCAAAAAAAAAGGGCATTGGGAATCACTAATATACCCAAAATGAACTCTGAGGAAATGATATATTGGAGCATTGGTTGGAATAGAAATAGTGTGACTTTACTTAATTGTTAGACTTCCTTATACTACTCTTTCCTTTCAGATCTGAAGAACTAATCCAGGTTGAGAATCCCTTATTTAAAATGCTTGAGACCAGAAGTGTTGCAGATATTTGATTGTCTCAAATTTTGGAATATTTGCAGCATATTTTTACCAGCTAAGGATCCCAAATTCAAAAATCGAATGATCATTTCCTTTGAGTGTCATGTTGGTGCTCAATAAGTTTTGGATTTGGGAGCATTTTAGATTTTGGATTTTGCATTCTCAACCTGAATATGAGAGAAATAACTGTCCATTTATTTATTTCAACATTTTAATTAATTCAAGATATAAAACACAAATAAGTTTTAGTGGTCTTTTAAGGGGGGAAAGTTCAAGAAGCACTAACATTTTATAATATAAATATTTTAAAATAGAGTTTAAAGGCACCTCCAGTCCATACAACTATTTTTAGGTGAAAGAGCATTCAATCCCTATTTTATAATTGTTGGATGGATGGAGGGGTATTTTGTCATTTCCTTTATAAACCAATTAACTAAAATGCTTAGTGGCAAGAAAAATTTTAGAACTCAAAAAGAAAATGAAATTTTTATTTTATAATCAAGTAACTCTCATTCAAAAATGTCACAGGAAAAGAAAGATCGTGATATTCTGTCATTGAAACTGAGCTCATACCCTTAAGTGAAACACCTGTGTGCTTCATTACCAAATTCATATCTTTCCTATTCTGAGAAACATCCTCCAAGAAGCTCACCTATTTTGGTAAGGCACCTACTTACAGAGTCAGATATTATCACATATAGCTGCTGGAAAGTGTGGCCACAATACCTCAAATATTATCACTTGCCACGAGTTAAAAAGTTTCCTCAAAATCAGCACAAGCAGATGAGAGTAAAGTTAAACACACACTCATTTAAAGAAGACGGAAAAGAAAAGAAAGGGATTCGTGTTATTACTTACAGCTAATAAGTAATGAGAAAGCATTAATTGCGTATCAAAAAAAGAAGATAAACTATTATTTTAAAACTCAAATCTGTAACACATCGTCACATTCTGAGAAGCAAGGTACACCTGTTACAGAATGTGAATAAATTATTTCTAAAAATAAAAAATGTAAAAATGGAAGAAAATAAACATCTAAATTCAGTGGACAGACTTGGTCGGAAATAGTTTCAAAGCCTCGGGCCACTGTGTACTGCGGGAACTGGTGGCATTACTAACAGTCTAGGTTTTCCTTCAGTGTGCACAGTCTGCCATTTCAATCACACAATATTCAGTTATCTCCTAAGCAAAACCTGCTTTTAAAAAATGATTCAAAACCTGCTCATAATAAAATTAATGACAGGCAATGATAGTTCTCTAATGATAACCCAAGTCTTAGGCAAATAAGTAGGAGCTATCACTGGAATATTTAGTGAAGTTTTTAACCAAAACTCCACAAAATTCACATAAAGAAAAAGAGCAGAATCTATGAAGAAGGCTAGTCTGTGTGTGGTGGTCCTATAGGACCTCTGCTTTCACAAACATGATATGATTGTCAAGATTTTATTTAGAAAAGGATACAATGATTTGTGTCTCAAAAGTGGTGACACAAATATAAGTCTCATGAGGTGATACGTCACAAATTGTCTTCTGAAGATGGAGACATTAATTTCCATGTTTTAGAATAGAAGAGTTGTAATTGTTCACCAGCTTTTATACCTGGGCTGTTAATCACTAGTCACGTGTGGTATTTAAATTCAAATTTAAGTTAAATAAACAATATAAAACGAAGAGTTCAACTTCTTAATCACACACACACACACACACCCTTCAAGTGTTTGACAACCCTGATGTGACTAGCGACTACCATATTGGACAGTGTACATATTGGACATTTCCACGTATTGCGAAGGTTTATTGAACAACAGTTGTTGTAAAATGTATAGAATTGTTAACAGTTAGGAACACGTTTGGTAAAAGTAACAGAAAACCTGACTTACAGATTAAAATAAGAGTTCAGTGTTCTGTCATAGTAAGTGCAGGGGTTAGCATTGATTGATATTGACCTAGGTGGGAACTGATGACTCCAAGAAAGCAGATTCTTTTAGTATTTCTCCTATATTATCCTTAGTGCTATGAAGTCTGCCCTTATGTTTTTCACTTCCTGGATGTAAGAAGGCTGCTGCAGATACAGACATCCTTGCACATTCAAAACCAGAGGAAAAGTAGAAAAGGGAGTAGAAGTTGCAGTTATCCCTTAGTAAAGCAATTGCTTTCCTAAATTATCCCATAAACTTCCACTTATATCTCCTTGGCCAAAACTATGCCTTATAGTTGTTCTAAGAAATGTTCCCAAGAAGACTGGGAAAGCAATCCCAGCAAAATCAAGGTTCTGTTAATAAGCAAGAAGTGGAAAATAGATTTTGAAGGGCAACCCACCATGCTCATCACAGTTTCCTTAAGATTTGTCCTTGAAAAAAATAACTTGATAAAAAAACGAACGAGGGTAAATATAGTTCCCTCCACGGGAAAAAAAAAAAAACTTTTAAAGAGGAATTTTAAAATAAATGCTTAAAAATTAACCTCTTTTTTTTCCTGCCATGTGAAGAAGTAGAGTTTCTAAATGCAAAGGACTTCCAAGTTATTAATGTAAGGCATTCCAACAAAAAGCGCTATAATTTAATCAAAGTAGATTAATACTTCAAATATGCTCTCATGTTTTGGTTAATCATGTGTGATATATTCTTTATGTGGTATTAATATAGAAATGAATTTTCCTGACAACATGACCATTTAGTTAAAGAATTTGGGCTAAGACCTTAGAGTGTAAAGCTACCCATTTACACAAGAATAGTTTCCTTAACAGGAAAAATACGAGGTTTTCCCTCTTTCCCTTAGTATGTTTACTATGGAAGAAATATTGCATGAGATGAATTCCAAGAACATAAGCAAATGTTTTGCTGTCTTTAATACTAACATGGAAAGATATAGCAACCATTCTAGAAAGTTCTGCATAATACCTAAAACATGTGCCAACTAAAAGAGATATTGAACGGCTCAAAAGTAATAAGACAAAGACATTAAAATTATATTCCCTTCAAGTCAGCAATTTTCCCTGTTAATATTAGAAAATTATGAAGCGATATTAAATCGTTCAAATCTTTCATGAGTTCTATGATCAGTAAAACACAAATATTTATGTCATGAGTTTATAAAATTGCCTACTATTCTTAGAATGACACAAATATGTCATTTATGATGTGTATTTTCAAGAAATACACATCATAAAGCAGCATATTAAGTGAACCATAAATAAGATGACAAATTCCAAATAAAGAATATAAAATAATAAAAAATGCACACTGTCAAGACTTGCAACAAGGCTGATTTTAGATAATCTGTATTGACACTGTGTTCTAATGAGTAAAAATATCATCCCACTTTGAAATAAAAAGCAAGCAAGGTGCAAATAGGAAACGACCTGCACACATATCTCCACGGAGTAGGGAAGGGCTAGTATTATCAGCTAGTGGGTATTACCAGCTGAATTGTATCCCCCTCCAAACTCATGTATTGAAGTCCTAATCCCCAGTACCTCAGAATGTGATTGTACTTGGAGAATGTACTTGGAGCCTTTAAAGAGATGATTAGGTTAAAATGAGGCCAGTAGGGTGGGTCCTAATCAAACCTGACAGGTGTCCTTATAAGGAGAAGAAATGAGGGCAGAGACTCCAGGGATGTGCAGGCACAAAGGAAAAACTACAGGAAACACAGAAAGAAGGTAGCTATCCACAAGACACAAGAGGGGCCTGAGCAGAAATCAAAACTGCCAATGCCTTGATCTTGGACTTGTAGCCTCCAGAACTATGGTAAAATAAATTTATGTTGTTTAAACTACCCAGTCTATGATAATTTGTGATGGCAGCTTTAGCAAACTAAAACAGTAAGAATGACAGAAAACAGAATGAATTTCTGAGTTGCTTCAAACAG
Source organism: Theropithecus gelada (assembly GCF_003255815.1). Classification (NCBI taxonomy): domain Eukaryota; kingdom Metazoa; phylum Chordata; class Mammalia; order Primates; family Cercopithecidae; genus Theropithecus; species Theropithecus gelada. Next base: position 89,038,403 of record NC_037680.1, read on the forward strand.
TGTGTCTTTCAGAGCTGATTACATTCATTTGATTTTATTTATAATATGAAATTTGAGTTCATCATTCCCCACAAGTTTTTAAGCAGTGCTGTGCAATATTCTGCCATTGGCCATGTGTAGCTGGGTAAATTCAAGTTAATTAAAATTAAATAAAATTAAAAAATCAGTTCTGTAGTCATGCTAACCACATTTCAAGTGTTTAATAACCACAATAGCTATTGGCAAGAAGATAGTCATTTGTCTGTCTTTCTACACTTTTTCCACTAATGGAGCATATAATCAAAGCATGTATGAACATCTTGGTTGCTATGGATTATACTAAGACAATCATGTTGCTAAGGTCATACATTGCAAATGACCCTCACATAAATGAATTAGCACAGTGTCATCTTTTCAAGCACAGAAAGACTTTATAAAACAATGGTAATAAATCAACCTAAATGTCCATTAGTGGTAGACTGGATAAAGAAAATGTGATACATATACACTGTGGAATACTATGCAACCATAAAAAAGAAGGAAATCATATCCTTTGTCGTGAGATAAATGGAGCTGGAGGTAACTATCTTAAGCAAACTAATGCTGGAAAAGTAAACCAAGTATCACATGTCCTCATTTATAAGTGGGAACTAAACAATGAGAATATATAGACAAAAAGAGGAAGACAACAAACACTGGGGCTTCCTTGAAAAATGGAGGGTAGGCCGGGCGCGGTGGCTCACGCCTGTAATCCCGGCACTTTGGGAGGCCGAGGCGGGCGGATCACAAGGTCAGGAGATCGAGACCACGGTGAAACCCCGTCTCTACTAAAAATACAAAAAAAAAATTAGCCGGGCGCGGTTGTGGGCGCCTGTAGTCCCAGCTACTCGGGAGGCTGAGGCAGGAGAATGGCGTGAACCCGGGAGGTGGAGCTTGCAGTGAGCCGAGATCGCGCCACTGCACTCCAGCCTGGGCGACAGAGCGAGACTCCGTCTCAAAAAAAAAAAAAAAAAAAAGAAAAATGGAGGGTAGGAGGAGGGAGAGGATCAGAAAAAGTACCTTATCAGGTACTATCCTTTGTACCTGGGTGATGAAATAATCTGTATGTCAACATCCCATGACATGAGTTTACCTATGTAACAAACCTGCACATGTACCCCTGAAACTAAAAGTTTTTTAAAAAGAAACACTTTATTTTAGATTGAAAAAACAAAGAAAAGAAAAGAAATCAAGACAAAAGTCTTGACCAACAGACCAGAAGTTCTTCTTTGGGGAAATAAAACTAATAATTCATTAAAAAATATTTATCAAGCTAGTTTCTTATTTGAAACTTCAAATTTAAAAAATCTTAATATTTGATACATTCTTAGATGCATTAAGTGAAGTATGCAAATGTATATGTGTAAAACCATAAAATTAAAATGAATTTAATGAGCTGGCCACGTGTGGGGGCTCACGCCTCTAATCCCAGCACTTTGGGAGGCTGAGGCAGGAGAATCACAGGAGGTCAGGAGCTCAACACCAACCTGACCAACATGGTGAAACCTACTAAAAATACAAAAATTAGCTGGGCGTGGTTGTGGGCGCCTGTAATCCCAGCTACTTGGGAGGCTGAGGCAGGAGAATCATTTGAACCTGGGAGGCAGAGGTTGCAGTCAGCTGAGATCATGGCATTGCACTCCATCCTGGGTGACAAGAGCAAAACTCTGTCTCAAAAAAATAAAATAAAATAAAGAAATAAACTGAATTATAATTTACTTTAACAATAGCACCATCTTTTTTTCATGTGGCAAATTAAATTACTCTAAACCAATGAAATGAAAATGAAAATATCCTTCCTTAGTAAAATGTCTGTTAAAAATCCTTTTACTGTGGTGAGTTGCCTGGACTACTGGAAATTTTCCCTACCCCCACCTCACAATTCTAATTTCATGTTTTTCGGTGTCAAATGCAGCCGTCAGGACCAGTTCTAGGGGATAACTGTTTTTGTCAGGCTTTGAATTCTCTGGCAATAAATGCACGCCCTTAAACTTTAATGATTTGGGGTCCACTAAAAATAATGAAGTATTATACAAATTATTAGAGATAACATTATATAAGTTATTATAAAATATATACAAATGTATATTATATATGCAAATATGTATATATGTAATATGTACAAATATATATTATACATACATGTGCTGCATATAATATATACAAATAAAATTTGTATAAAATATTATATAAATAAAATGATATAAACAAATATTTAATAATATAAACATATATATAATACAAGTTATTTGCTAGACAAATATAATCTATACTTTTTCCTATTAGTTTCCACTGTACCTTCTGAAAATTTGTACTTTAAATTTTCTTTCCAAAAATTTGTACTCTAAAAATCTATGTGATGTGTCTGAAAGTGCTCACTAGAACACAGAGCTGATAAATGTTGAAAAAAAGAGGAAAGACATCTACACTCAAATACATTTAGTAGTATAGTGTATAAAAGCGTGTGGAAGGGGAAAAAAATTATGAAACATCAGGCTGTAGAGTTAAGTGGGCACCAGATCACAAGACTTGTGGGATAGACTAAATAAATGTCCCCTATTACACTGAAACCATGTAACTAAATCTGACCACTGGACTACAAGCAGAAATAACTGTTGTAACTTCTGCACCAATGCAGTTAATAAGCAGTGCACCTCCTTAATTCCTCTCTTCTTCTTATACAGGGACTTAGGAGTCCACATATGCTAGATGGTGTAGCCACAGGATGGAAAAGAGTAGCTGACCTATATTGAACCTTTCAATGAGTGAAAAATAAACCTGGGCTGTGTTAAGCTTGTGTTCCATTTCAGAATATTTCCATCCCTACAGGATTGATCTCTTACCTGGCTCATCTTTACCAATGAAGGCTCTTCCTATTTTTTATTCTACTGAGATATTTGTAATTAGTCTTTTTTCACATGCACTTGATTAATCAAAGGAACATAATTATTGTATAAGTGAGGTTTAAAGCAATTGTCCCTAAGCAGCTTCATACAGGTAAATGTCTACAGTTAGGAGTTGGCAGCAAGTTTGAATCTAGGTCATGTGATATTTTTGAATGATTGAAGAGCTGTGAGACTCCTGAGGTGTTCTGCAATTATTAACAGGTCATAAGGAAAGGAGGCCAAAGCCTGAGCATGAGGGGTGCCACATGAGAGAAGAATAGCAAATGTAAATTTCTAGATCTCATGAGGTGGCCTACCAACTGGTACTACATAATCTCAGGAATATATTTATATGCAATACAAAGGTGTACACATAAAGTCCATGTTGACATATTTACACATACACACTAGGAAATGCTTGGATATTCCTGGGTGTCTCATTCTTACCCCAGCAATTTCAAAAGGAGAAATGCTTTTCATCTTTAGACCTGACTTCCAAATCTGTTTACAGACAGAGAGTGAGGTGAGTTATTGTTCCTGAAAACCGACACTCCCATTAGGAAGTATTTCTGGGACCAAGAGACCCTTTCATGGTAGCGTTCATTTACAGAAAGAGAAGAAAAAAAGGTAATTGAAGAGAAAGCAGGTACACATCTCTTGAAGTTTCCAAGTGGCTTTTACCAACTTAAGCTGGGTTTGGAAATACTTATATATCTGCTGGTTTTCTTTCCTTTTTTTTTTTCTTTTCCTTTGTTTTATTTTCAGGAGGCCCCTATTAGCTATATATTAAATACAAATACTTGTGTTAGGCTTATGAGTGCTACAATGTTAAATAAGGCCCAAGTCCCTGTCCTGAGGGAACAATATAAGAGGGCACATGTGACCTTGATATATCTATTATATCCAGTATAGTTATCTTGAATAGTTTTACAATAAAAAGTGACCAGTCAGTATTTAAATAACACAAGTTATATTTTCAACTTCAACTATTTATGCTATCTATGCTTCATAGTATATAAACTCCATTGCACTTGGCACTTTGTGTATAATTTTACCTTGTATTTTATAAACAAGACTACTACATCTTTGATAAAATTATGAATAATAATAACAGTTTATTATTATCTAGGTTCTAGGGTTTTGTACTACAGTACTGGACTATAAGCAAACTATCAGCTCCATAATAAACTTTAGAATGAGCTTCTGCATGGTGAGAGGAAAAATGGTTTGAACTAAACTATGAAGTTTGCTCCATTTGGAAATAAAAGGGTCTTGATCTACAAACCCACTGAAGTCTTTAAATAGTCATTGAATGTTGAGTGGCACTTGGCCCAGCTTTGGCTTAACGGCTATGGAAAAATCCAGGGGAGATAAGAAATCACCCCACTAAAACTTTAAGGCATAGCAAGGCTGCTGGTTATTGTCATAGTTATGAGCCTATTTTTCCCAGCTTCTCAATAAATGACATTTTAAAACCTTGCAAATCATTGTAATATGCTCATAAATAAACAGGTAGTCATCTTGTCAGAATGGAGTTTATTATACGATGTAACTAAAACATATCCTTTAAAGGGTATATGTTATATTAAGTGTGATAGATATATATGCATGTGTATATTTATGTATATATGTACATGCATGTATGTATGTGTGTGTGTGTGTGTGTATATATATGTAAAATCATCTAACATATTCCAACCTATGGCATCACCTATCTGTTCCCATCTCACTTCCAACCTTTTCTAAGGAAGTTAGTCATGTCAATTGTAAGGGTAAATTTGAAATGTGCAGTTCAATCCCACTGACACTAAGGAAAAAGCGCTAAATAAAATTAAATTAATTCCTCTTTATATATAGTAATACATTTCAAATAAACTCCCAGAGGGTATAAAACAGTTATTGTTTATCCTTACAATTATTATATATTCAACTCTGAACATAAAAGCAATTGATCTTTTCTGTAAAAAGCTGATTCTATTAACAAACCCACCTTTAAAGATTACTCACTGTTCCAAACTGCTCTTTGTAGACTGCTTCAGCCAGTACTTTGGAGGGGGGCAGTCAGCCATGTTGCTGTACTGATCCTCATACAACTACACAAATTACAGATATGTCTTCACAGGAGCAGCAAGACCTCATTAATCAAGTTGTACACACTTCCATCAGCCACAGGCAGAGCCAATGGGTCTGCCTCAGATGTCCCACCCTAAATTCTGTACTTGTTCACTTTAGTTTATAGAGAATAAAGCCTTGTAAAAAAATAAATCTGATGGCTCTACTAATGGCATAATTTGTTTTTCTCAGCTACTTCTCCTCCTTCCAATGGCAAAATTACTTTTAAAGTAAGTATCAAAAATACATTTCACAAAAGCATGATCGTCTTAATTTATCACATAGTATTTGCCTCCTAAAGTAGGTTTTTTTGTTATTTTACCTGCTTATCTAAAAATAAGTCAATACATTTAAGCATCCTCTTTTTGCAACTGTCTACACATGCCCTCTATTTTTAAATCATAGTCACTCCTGAGTCACAGATGGACAGACGGACCCATGTAAGAAACCATTCCTTGATAAATTGAGCTTTCCAACCTTTATCCTAATAGTATGAATGCTCATATTGAGTCAAATTACTTGAACATCACCTATGATGCTATGTTTATGTGAAATAAAGTAAAAATAAATTGTTTGGTTTTGCTACCTTAGGAACTTACACATAGAAACACCCTATTGATTAAAATGTATCGTTAAATTCTAGGTCACATCAATCAAACATAAGTATATTTTCCTCTCATTATCGTTTTAAAGGATTTTTGTGGCCTAAGAAAAAATTATTTTAAACATGTCATTTGAATTTTAACATACATAAATAAAATCATAAGATACATAATAGTGTCTTAGACATAAGTGTTTTATCCTTCAAAAATTATATGAGCAAATTTGCTATTCCTGAATATCATATGTCTCTCAGCTTTTGCTTTTTTCCCCATTTTATTTTTGTTTACAATACAGGTCTTTATTATTTCATTCCGAACAATGAGCTTTAAAATAAAAAATAAAAATAAAAGGATTCATTTTCTTTTAAATATTGTATGGTTACCTCCTTATTATGATAAATTATAAAGTTCCTTTAGATGGTGCCCTCATATTATCAAGATAAATTAGTAAGGCCAATTTATCAAAGAAAAGTGCTCAAGGGGATCCATCTGTCCATCCGTGAAACATGAATGCTGTGAGAATACGACTTTAAAAATAGATTTGAAGTATAAACAGTATACAAAGTTATTTAAATATATTAAATTATTATAGATAAATTGTAGTAAATAGGCAAAAGATAATTCAGCAGAAATATACAATAAAAATCAGCTTGTTTTATCAAGCTCAATATTTTAAAACATGTCACCCTTCTTTTTCCCATCTTCATTTTGTGGAAATGTATGTTTGCCCACAGAGAAGCCCAGACAGTGAAAATGGTCTAATAAACACAACCAACATTTTCCTTTTACTAACCTCCTTCAAACTGTTTAACACTGGATAGTACAGAAATGTAGCTTTCTATCACAGGGACCCTGTGCTGCCCTCCACTGTGTGGGAGACTTGAAATTGTTCAGCCCCATGGTCACTTGGTTACCACATTACACTGCAAGAATATAGTAGGTAAACACAGTGTGGTGTTGGGGGACAAAGTATCCTTTCTGAGCTGTGAGGTTTAGATAATGGTCAAACAATAATGGATTTCATGGTGTTGGATTCATTTGATTTCCACTGGCCTCACCCAGAATCATCATTAGATTACTTTTGAACATAGTGTACTCTACTCTCCTATTTGTCAAAGTACATTTTCTAGGCCACATTTTGCTTTTCAGAGCATTTCTAAATGACTTCCCATAGATGTCTTCAGATTTCTGAGACAAATTTGCTTGACAGGAAAAATCTTCAAACTATTATTTGTATTTTCCTTTCTAAAAGAAGAGATACCTATTTTCTCATACATGAATACATTTGTTTAAAAAAGAACTATTTAAATCTTTCCTGAAGGAGAATTCACAAAATACTTAAGTGACCTGTGCTGATAATATTATCAGATTACTATTTTTAACATATGCTTAAATATTTTAAAATTATGTCTTTTCCTACAATTTTACATTTGGTAATCAGCAAACAGCATTTTGTACCAAATAACACACTCAGCTCTTAGCACTTAAAGAAAAAACAATAATATTATGTTTACCTCATAAAACATGGACAAGGAAGGTACAGTTGTAGACAAATAATTTGTCCAAAAAGTGTGCCATTCAAATAGCTGAAGATTATAAATGTTCATATGGGAGTAAATTCTTATTCCTTGATTGAATCATCTTACATGACATCTTAGCTAATTTATAATTGGAGTTTTCAATTTGTATTTCTTGATTAATGAGGTTATATTTTCCATTCCTCGAAATCTTGGCATATATATTTACCCTGTTTATATTATGAATCACTGATTTAAGTAACATGAAAAATGATAGAATAGCTGAATACTTAACTATTGGGATAGACTTGGGATAATACTGAGATTACACATTTGTAAAATATAGAATTAAAAAGAAAACCTTCAGTAACTTTTATTTGTTTAGATGTTAAACTCACTTGTTTAGAATTCATGTTGAGTTGGCTTAAAAATTTAAACTAAAAATTTCCTCTGAGAAAAATATTTTTCTTTTTCCCATCACAAAGGCTAAATGTTGTCATTTTCACCAATTCATTCAGAGTGAATTAAAGAAAAGAGGTACAGAAATTCTCATATTTTAATAATTTCTTAGCGACAACTCATCAGCCTTAAATATTGGATTCAAAATCTAACTTTCATTATGAAAACTTGGAGGTCAAAAGATACATACAATATATGAAAAAAGATGAATACATTCACTGAATATATATTAAGTTCAGAAAAGTATATTATCCTAATTTATTGCATGGGTAACTGGTATAACTTATTCTATTTCAGCTGCATCTCTGCACAATTCATTTAAAACTGATTATGAGAAATCTTCTTCTAGAAATCCAGAGGATGAGGGAAAATAAACCAATGCAACATTATATTTTGCCACATAATTTCACAACAGATACTGTTCTTAAAAAAAAAAAATCTTCAACAAGCCCACTTTAAAATGTCTTGACTCAGAATACTGTGCACTCTTATGAAATACTATTGTATATATCCAAATTTGTTCTAAATGTGATATATAAAAGGAAATCAGAAATATTTACATATTTTAAAAACTTGTGTGTATATATATACACATATAAATACATATATATCTCCATCAATCCATATCTCTTTGATAGAAAATTTGATGCTCTGTATTGAGAAGGCAGTTTTCGATTCTGCCTAAAGGTTCAAATAGGTTTCTATCAGAAACAAAGTGTAAGGTTTAGAGGAAAATCAACCAATAAAATCTACATCAAATTGCTGAACATGAATTTACAGGGTTTTGTTTTGGGCTAATGTATCTGTTTTTTCCTAGTTTCCAACCTCACAAAGAAGAGCAGAGGGCTGGCAAACACTGGCTTAATTATCCCCATCAGTCTCTGAGACAAGGCGCTTAAGAGTTTTAGCTGCTGTAAACACTCCCCTGATAGCAGATAAGGAATCTGCTGAAAGGCAGTTTTGTCTGGGGAAACCTCAGCAGCACACCAGTTAATCATTAGTGCAATATTGTATATGCATTACTACATCAAAGGAAACAGAACCCAATATTCTATTGTGAAGATTGTCTGTGTTTTCTTAAAGGTGAGAAAACAAATGCTAAACCAGAAAATAAAAGATAATAATTACATTCGCACGTCTACCACAGAAACAAAGAATGTTCTGCTTTTCATTCATTTTTTTTCAAGAAAGAATAAGTCATTATTGCTTTTTATTTTTTAAATGTGCCCACTGGGAAAAAAGCTTTCCACTGAAGTTGAACGTGTAACTTTTGTCTAAAGAAAAATTTGCATCTTTGTATCTAAAAGCATTGATCAGAATCAGAGAATATCACATAATCTTATTTTATCACAACACTAGAAGTAAAACAATGTTATTCTTCCGTATCAGTACTGTGTTTGTAAAGGGATCTATTTGTGGAAAACTGACACCGCACTGCACTGTCCCTAACAAAGAAACTTTCTATCACTTCAAAATGAAGGCATTCACAATGACCTACTATTCTTTATATCTAATAGACTTTCATAGTCCCATATCAGAGAATCTTAGAGGTTTCCAAAGTCTTCCTAGTGAGTCCAGAGTTAACTTCCACTCTCTCTCAGCCCTTCCGTCACTGTGTGCAAGCCAAAGAAAACTTTTCAGCATCAAATATTCCTTGCCCTTTCCCACATCCTTGCCTTAATTGGCACTATTTCTTCTGATTGGATGTCTATTTGCTAGCCCCATCTCTACAGATTTACCTTTCCTGGAAGCTCCAATTCTCATATCTGAATTCAAAACAATCTCTGTTGCTTCCCTCATGTAACTGGAAGTCATCTCTTTTTTCCTCGGGACTCCTGTAGCAACTTTTTTATTATAATAATGCCTAATCTAATGTTTGGCATATCATGGGCTCTCAGTAAATGCTGCTGAATGACCAAACTTAGTAGCAACTGCTGATTTTTATTAATGATTAGTGTATGGATATTTATCAAGATTTTAAGGAAAATAAAATGACCCTTTCTACCACAGAAAGCATGGTCACTTTCAGTGACCATACTGAAAAATCTTTAAAGTCTACATAAGATTACTAACTCATGCTACCCTTTCAGTGTGCATCTAAAATCATCTAAATTCTTCACTTTTCTTCCTTGATGAAAAATTCAGTGGTTTAGACTGAGACCTACTTAACTAATGATTTGTGAGTTAATCAGGCTGAAACAGAGATGTCTAAATTAGGTATTAATAAGTCCAGATTTTGCTATTGTTAGGTATGATAAAGTCCCATCTTATTAACAGATTTTTCTCAGAGGAAATTTTTAGTTTAAATTTTTAAGCCAACTCAACATGGATTCTAAACAAGTGAGTTCAATATCCAAACAAAAGTTACTGAAGGTTTTTTTTTTTTTAAATTCTATGTTTTACAAATGTGTAATCTCAGTATTATCCCAAGTCTATCCCAAGGTCCATAAATAATTTGAACTCATACTTTACTAAAATTTTCAGGATAAGGCAGCTTTTGTGTAACAACATTTCGATTTGGTTCATACAATGTAAATGATAAAGCCTTCCTTAATTATTCTGATCTGAGGCTTTCAGGAGGACTCTACATTATTTGAAACAAACCATATGTGCCTCCATGCTTTCCTTGTCTAGACACCTCCAGTCAAATAGCCTAGGTAAATATTTCATACTGATGAAGCAGTGACATCTTTGAATGCTGACACCAAGACAGAGTGACTCTTTCGGGAGTTAGTATATCAAAGAGGGAAGGTTTTGCATATAGCTGTCTGTAAAGTAAATAACATCATAACTGCAATTTTGACCTTCAAAAGCATTTTACTCTGTAAAAGTAAAATGTTACGACAGATTAACTCTTTTATTGGCACTCTTACTACTCAGAAATATGTACCAGACTTTCTATAGTAGAAGACAAAATTCACGATGTGTGAGAATGCATGGTTAGAAGAAAGCTTTTCCTTAACAAAGTAGAACAATGGTTAGGGCAAGGGGCTTGTAGCTGAACTAATACCATTTTGGAATCCATTTTTGGCGAATGTTATCTATATGGCCTTAGGCAAATTATTTAACCTCCACAATCCTCAACTGATTCATCTACAATAAAATAATAACATCTATCTGACAATGTCTGGCATGTGGTTGTCATGTTATCATTTGATTAATATGAAAAAGAGCCGAAGCATGAGTTTCACTCTGCATTTGAAAAGTAGAACAGGGTAACCAGGTTTCTAACTCATGTGACATTTTAGTAGACAATATAATAACAAAATTTGATGAATATGTAAAATAAGTTGTATCCACTTAAAGCATATAGTTTTTATATATATAACATTTTAAAAGTTTCACATAGAAAGTTTTTTTTTTTTTTACTGAGGTTAGGTTATAAAAATGAGACAAATTGTATAATTGAAACTTTCAAAGAGTTATAATAAATATTCAGTTTTAATCTATAAAGATTTTCTACTTTGTTATTATAATGTTATAAATTCAGTAGCTATCATTTTTTATTTTCTGTACTGGCAGATCTGGCAAAAGTATGGCTTTCAAATCTGTAGCCAGATACTTCCATCAGTATACTAAAATAAAGACTTTGTAACTCAATATAATGGAGAAATAAATTTAAAAATGGAATGGCCAAATTAGCAGCTACTTTTAAAGAAAATACAAATAGGGCTTACAGTACATGCTTTTAGATTATCCACCACCTGTTTTATCTTTTAAACATATACTCACACATTGTATTTTCTTGGCAACTACAAGCCCATTTTGATGTCCTAAGAATTTAATCTAGCTCTTTAAAAATTAATACACTCTCTAATTGGTAAAAAGAAAAAAAAATGTCATATAAACTATCTAGTGTGACTTGTTTTCTTCCTGACACTCATGCCAAATGTGCTTAGATGCTGATGGGTTATGAGATCCAAAGAATGCTATTTCTCAATTCTTCAATTAAAATATGGTTTATAAATTGCAGTATTTCCAGAATATAAAGCTTAATTTTACCAATACCAACACAGCCAATGCCAGCACAAACAATTCAATAGAAATATTGAATAAAATTTAGTAATTTTGGTCTCAGAGTAGCAAAAATATAATTTAAAACATGTATACAACTGTATAGTTAAAAGATCTATTAAGTTTTAATTATAAAACAATTAAAATTTAAAGGTGATAGGCAGTTGTCAAATATTACTTGCAGCCTAATTTTTAAAATTTGTGCCATGAAGATAAAAATATGGGCATTTTACTGCCTATAAAAACATACCTTTAAAATATGAAAAAATATATTTACTGATTGTATACAATATACACTAATTTAAAAAATAACAGCAGAGATTAAATTTAGCAGTTTGGTATTTATCCCACTATAACTATAATATCAGACTTAAGTATCAGATTCCTATTCACATGATATAATATTACACAATTTTTAAATTTAAATGTTGTTGGATAGTATAGCTTTTAACGGTATTCTATGGTTAGAATTGTGTGATCAGACTAAGTAGCCCATGCAGACTTGTATTTGCAAAATATACAATATAAAATCAATTTACTTTCATCATATCTTGTTAAGACATTATTAAGGAAATGATCACTTTTGTGTAACTAAAAGATAGAACATGAAAATAAGTAGGCTTTTAACTGATATTTATGTTACCTCATTATCATTGACAACAGAATCATAGCTACAGATAATACTTAAATAGATGTATTCATTGAAAAAATACATGGATGCTTAAAAATTAGAGAACATGCTATTATAATCATCATTACACTGAATTCTTAATATTTCAAAATGTAATATTCACATTTATTCTGAAGTTCACGTCCAACTTAGACACTTAGGTAAGAATAAACTACAACCAGAGATCTATGAAAAAAATAAATGAAAATAATTTACATTTGACAGAAAATATACCTAAGGCACCTATATTTGCTGCTTTCATAAAAAAAACATATATTTGAAAATGAGTTACATAATTTTTTGTTAGATAATTCATTTTAAATATGGATTTACACTGGAAAATGTAACTGGATTTACAGATGGATTTACACTACTTCACAATAGGTACTGTGATAACTAAACCAGTAGATATACATGATTATACATAAATTTACAAAACTTTTAAAAACTACCAATTTATTATTGTCTATGAATTCCACTAGAGATTTGAACTTATGACTCATAGATACCAAACAGCTAATGGGAAGAGGATCAAGGATTGGAGAAATTGTGCTTCCAGATGCCAATATGTTGAATATAATGAGAACTGTGAAACACATCTAGTGTACACTGTGGAATGACACAATTCTACACATCTCTGGTAAACTGGTTAGTTAACTGAAGAATGTTTAAAATTTACTTCAAATATAGAATATTACATATCTCAACTCTGAGCTGCAACTTTCCTTTCTTAAGTAGTTCTAGTTCCTTATGCAATTAGCCATTCTTTTGAATCAACCTAGCATACAGCTAGTTGATTGTTTAAGGAAATGGGAGGAAAGGGAGATGGGAGAATACTCGGGAAGTGATTCAGAGCATGTATTGCCAAAATTTTTACACTGTGCATGCTTTGCTTTTCCAAGTTGTCCTGTGCCCAATTAGAAACTGAATTTTTTTCTTTCAAAAAAATGAATTTCTATCTAAAGCCCCTTGACTCCTACTACCGCTAATAAAGAATTCTCAGTCAGCAATTTGCAGAGTAGGGAAGCCAGGGATAATGCAACTGGGCAGCCTTTACAAGCAAAACAAAACACCAAAGAAAGGGAAAAAAAGGCTGACAACAATGTAAGCTCTCCCAGAAGGCTCATACTTATTTTTCCCCCTCTAAAATGTAACATTAAAGAAGCTGAATCAGCTGTGACCATAATGATGCAAAGTTTTGATTATTATGGCAAATTATACCTTTGCTATTGAGGAGAGGGCAAAAAAGTTTTGTGGCTCATTAAAAGAAGCAAGGAATGAAAGCCAAGGCCACTGACATTTGTGGTGGCAGATTAAGCTGTGAGCAGACTCTAAATAAATTCCATTCTCCCCCATCCCTAAAATACACTATTCTGGCTATTAAGACTGACTTGCATTTTATGCATGCCAGTACACTATCCATTCAGGATCACTTATTTCAGTGGGAGACAGGGAGGGCAGTCTTCTGAGTTAGGAAGCTGTAACAGATTATTTGTGTGTGCGTGTGTGTGTGTGTGTGTGTGTGTGTGTGTGTTTATCAGACTGCTAACTGAATGAATTATAGTCTCTGCTTCAAGTTTAAATAAGTCAAGTATTTTATAAAATAGACAAAATATTTAAATCTTAAAGTCAAATATTTTATAAAATATTTATAAAAATTTCTGGTCATTTAATTTTTGAAAAAAAAAATACGTTTAAAACAGAAATTAGCCTTCCTGTCATTCACAATACATGACTAAAATCCTTTCTTTCAGGAACACAAAATAAGGTTTGCAAAGACATGTAATTAAATCAGTCAAACTAAAGTTCTCAAAGGTATATAATCTATATAAGAATAAAATGCTCAAATTATCTTGTGAACTCTTTGGTTTTCTTGATTAAATGATGTTTTCTTTTTACACTGACTAAAGTTCTTTACAGTTGTTTTGGAATAATATATTTCCACTTAGAAGAGAAATAAGAATATATCTGGCATAAGACTTATGGGAAAACATGAAGCAAATAAGGAAAATTATAACAATTCTAAAATGAAATTACAGAAAGTGAGACAATATTAAAGACCATAAAACAAGTTGTCATTAAAAATAGTGACAATCTATTGCAAATTCAGCATTACCACTCAAAGTAAATTGACTGTAAGTACTGAAAAAACTTTACAACTTCATTTCAAACTTAATTTTAATAAAAATATTTCCTTAGATACAAATAGCTTTATGAGGTATAAAAAAATAAAAGAATAAGTATATGTAGGAAACATTATATTTGATAAGTCAGTAAATCTTTCTCTTCCATAATCAATGATATATAACCTGATATCCTTGTTTCAGCTTATACATATGCTTTATATTTGTTCATCTACAAATCATGATAATGTTTTTAAGCTAACTAGCACACAAAGAACTACAAAATATCAAATTTACAAGGATTCACAAATAACTATAAGTACATACAGAGGAGAACAGGTTTCTATTGAGGAAAACTGTCTTTAGTGTTCAGAAAACATACCTTGAAGAGAAAAGCCTACACAATCAGACCAGCTAAATCAACAATGATAATTAAGCATATAGTAAAAAAAAAAAAAAAAAATCAAATATCAACAATGACAATTAGGAATACAGCAGATAAATACCTTCAAAACTAAGAAAATGCCCTAAAAAATTTGATACGTCATTCAGTGGCAGTGAGGCTAAGAAGTCAGGGATCACCATCTCAAGGTGCTAGCCTCCCAAGAAATATAAATTTGATTGGCAAAATCTGCTCAGAGACCATTTACATGCTATTCATGGAACAAGAATAAAGTTGAAACAAGTGTTAGAATATGTTCTGTGATGCTCACTACTGCATATCTGATATAAATTATGATTATATTAAGAAGCTTGGCAGTTTTCACTGTGTGGCCTGGTTTGTGCAAGATAAGATTCCGAATATTGTTTCCTCCAAAAATTATAGTGAATTAAAATGACAATTTGGTTATTATCCAAACCTCATTGGACTGCTTACACATCACAGAGGATATAAAAATTATGCGGGGGAAAAAAAAAAAACAGTGACTTTAATCAGCTCCATATTACAAATTGCACCTTTCAGTGTTAAGGATTCAAAAATTCCTTAAAGGGAAACCAGATCATACAATACATGAATTCAGGGAGATCTACAGCTACCACAAACCACAGTGTCCAGCTATTGGAAAGTGTTGTTATAAAAAAGTGATTGTTAACAGATTTCTGAAATATTTCCAGGTGATTTTCTCATTAATAATATGTATTTTTCCCATAAGACAATCACCAATAAAACATAGATATATAACTTAGAATACTTAATACGGCATTTTGAATAATATTAACAAAAATAGCTTTTTAAAAAAATGTCTCCGCTTTTAACTCTATGCATTAAATGAATTTATAAAGCATAAATTTATTTGTATGGATTTTAACCATTCTTTTCACAAAATGTTATCAAAAATATAAAAATGTTATTATATTTTTAAATCGCCAATGATTACTATAGTTATATAAATTAATCTAATACTGATAAATGACCTCGTTTATGGACTGAATTGTGTCTCTTCCAAATTTATATGTTGAAGCCCTAACCCCCAATGTGACTGTATTTGAAGACAGGGCTTTTTGGGAAGGTTAAACAAAGTCATAAGATCAGAAGAGTGAGGCCTTAATCTGATAGGACTGGTGTCCTTATAAAAAGTAGAGAAACTGGATAACTACACCCCCTAAACCCTGTCCCAGCATACAGAGAAGAGGTCATATGTTGACACAGTGAGAAGACAGCCATCTACAAGTCAAAGGAGAGTCCTCAGAACAAAATCTATCTTGCCAGCATCCTGATCTTCGACTCTGGCCTCCAGAACTCTGAGAAAATACATTTCTCTTGTTTAATCCACCCACCTGTGGTGTTTTCATGCGGCAGCCCTAGAAGACTCTTCATGGTGTCTAAGCAAACAAAAACATAAAGTGAGGAAAGGACACCCTTTTCAAGCAATGGTGCTAGGATAATTGGCTAGCCACATGTAGGAGAATGAAACTGGATCCTCATCTCTCACATTATACAAAAATCAACTCAAGATGGATTAAGGGCTTAAATCTAAGACCTGAAACTACACAAATTCTAGAAGATAACATTGGAAAAACCCTTCTAGACATTGGCTTAGTTAAGGATTTCATGACCAAGAACCCAAAGCAAATGCAATGAAAACAAAGATAAATAGCTGAGACTTAATTAAACAAAAGAGCTTTTGCACAGCAAAAGGAACAGTCAGCAGAGAAAACAGACAACCCACAGAGTGGGAGAAAATCTTCACAATCTGTACATCTGACAAAGGACTAATACCCAGAATCTACAACGAATTCAAATCAGTAAGAAAAAAATAAACATTCACATCAAAAAATGAGCTAAGGACGTGAATAGACAATACTCAAAAGAAGATATACAGATGGCCAACAAACACATGAAAAAATGCTCAACATCACTAATGATCAAATGATCAGGGAAATGCAAATCAAAACCACAATGTGATACTAACTTACTCCTGCAAGAATGGCCATAATCAAAAAACAGTAGATGTTGGCATGGATGCGGTGAACAGAGAACACTTCTACACTGCTGCTGGAAATGTAAACTAGTACAGCCACTATGAAAAACAATGTAATACTTAAAGAACTAAAAGTAGAAGTACCATTTAATCCAGCAATTCCACTATTGAATATCTACCCAGAGGAAAATAAGTCATTCAAAAAAGATACTTGCACACGCATGTTTACAGCGGCACAATTCACAATAGCAAAATCGTGGAAGCAACCCAAATGCCCGTCAATCAATGAATGGACAAAGAAATTGTGGTCTATAATACAATGGAATACTACAGAGCCATAAAAAGGAATGAATTAACAGCATTTGCAATGAGCTGGATGAGATTGGAGACTATCATTCTTTTGTTTTAATTTTTTATTATACTTTATGTTCTCAGGTACATGTGCACAAAGTGTAGGTTTGTTACATATGTATACTTGTGCCATGTTGGTGTGCTGCACCCATTAACTCGTCATTTACATTAGGTATATCTCATAATGCTATCCCTCCCCTCTCCCCCAACCCCATGACAGGCCCTGGTGTGTGATGTTCCCCTTCCTGTGTCCAAGTGATCTCATTGTTCAATTTCCACCTATGAGTGAGAACATGCAGTGTTTGGTTTTTTTGTCCTTGCGAAAGTTTGCTGAGAATGATGGTTTCCAGCTTCATCCATGTCCCTACAAAGGATGTGAACTCATCCTTTTTTATGGCTGCATAGTATTCCATGGTGTATATGTGTCACATTTTCTTAATCTAGTCTATCATTGATGGACATCTGGGCTGGTTCCAAGTCTTTGCTATTGTGAATAGTGCCACAATAAACATACGTGTGCATGTGTCTTTATAGTAGCGTGATTTATAATCCTTTGGGTATATACCCAGTAATGGGATGGCTGGGTCAAATGGTATTTCTAGTTCTAGATCCTTGAGGAATCACCACACTGTCTTCCACAATGGTTGAACTAGTTTACAGTCCCACCAACAGTGTAAAAGTGTTTCTATTTCTCCACATCCTCTCCAGCACCTGTTGTTTCCTGACTTTTTAATGATCGCCATTCTAACTGGTGTGAGATGCTATCTCATTGTGGTTTTGATTTGCATTTCTCTGATGGCCAGTGATGATAAGCATTTTTTCTGTGTCTGTTGGCTGCATAAATGTCTTCTTTTGAGAAGTGTCTGTTTATATCCTTTGCCCACTTTTTGATGGGGTTTTTTGTTTCTTGTAAATTTGTTTGAGTTCTTTGTAGGTTCTGGATATTAGCCCTTTGTCAGATGAGTAGATTGCAAACATTTTCTCCCATTCTGTAGGTTGCCTGTTCACTCGGATGGTAGTTTCTTTTGCTGTGCAGAAGCTCTTTAGTTTAATTAGATCCCATTTGTCAATTTTGGCTTTTGTTGTCATTGCTTTTGGTGTTTTAGACATGAAGTCCTTGCCCATGCCTATGTCCTGAATGGCATTGCCTAGGTTTTCTTCTAGGGTTTTTTATGGTTTTAGGTCTAACATTTAAGTCTCTAATCCATCTTGAATTAATTTTTGTATAAGGTGTAAAGAAGGGATCCAGTTTCAGCCTTCTACGTATGGCTAGCCAGTTTTCCCAGCACCATTTATTAAATAGGGAATCCTTTCCCCATTTCTTGTTTTCGTCAGGTTTGTCAAAGATCAGATGGTTGTAGATGTGTAGTATTATTTCTGAGAGCTCTGTTCTGTTAAAATCTGCCTTGTAATAGTATCCCCTGTGCACACTTAAGTTTCGGAAGCACTGATCTAGGACTCATTAAGTTTCTAAAACAAAGGTTGCAAAAAGTCGCAAGCCACAAACTAAATGTGCTCTATTACATTTTTTGTTTGGCCTCTACACTGTTTAAAATTCTTGAATTATTTGCTAAAATTAAAAGAAGGAAAAGTTCATAAAACGACAGTAATTTATTGATAAATTGCATGATTATATAAAAGTAGGCTAACATTTCTGTATGACAACAGTGAAGCTGAGTGACACGGCTTCTTTTACAACAGAATGCTACATGTTCCCATGTTCATTGCAGTCCTCTTCATTTACTTATGTCATCTACCTGGTTGTGGTATGCATTTGACTTTGTAATCGCTACTGTCAAATTTCCTTTTCTTACATATAGCATTGGATTAAAAAATATAACAATAAAAGATTTTTAAATATATAATTATCTGTCCAAAATTAATAATTCCCATTTTATCATTTTTAGTTTTCTATTTTTCTTCACCCATTTCTACTTATTCTTTTTTAATTTTAAATTTTCTTTCATCTGAATCTTACCATTGCTTGTTTTAATGCCTGTATATTATGGTATTTGCTTACTTTAATCCATCAGAGATTTTGCCATTTAACCTAGCTGTCTAGCAGTCTAATAATAAATAATTTTGTAAAGGAATACACTACCTTTTTTTATTTTGTGGGAACAGGGTCTCACTCTGATGCCTGGCTGGACTGCAGTGTGAGATCACAGCTCAAAGCAGCCTGGAACTTGTGGGCTCAAGAAATCTTTCTGCCTCAGCCTCCTAATACCTAGGATTACAGGCATGAGCCACTGCATCTGGCTGGAATATACTAATTTCGTTTAACGCAAGTTATATCTTTTGCTTCATGTCTTATAAAATCATTGTGAAAAAAACCTTATGTGTTCAAACGTTTTTAGGATCCAGGGAAAATTCAGAAAAAAAAAAAAAAGAGAAATTAAAGGGAGACGTAGAGAGAAATAGTAAATTAATAAATTGGTGATTAGCTGATTGATATGGTTCCTCCATGCTGTTCTCATAATGGTGAGTTTTCACAAGATCTGATGGTTTTATAAGGGCCTTCCCCCGTCACTCAGCACTCATTCTCTCTCCTGCTGCCCTCTGAAGAGGTGCCTTCTGCCATTGTCTGTTTCCTGAGGCCTCCCCAGCCATGTGGAACTGTGAGTCAATTAAACTTATTTTCTTTATAAATTACCCAGTCTCAGATATTTCTTCATAGCAGTGTGATAATGGATTAATACACTGACCAAACACTAAATTCAGAAACGTGCAAGGCACCACCCTGGAGAATGCCAAAAATCTAATTACAATAACTGCCTCTGGTAGCTACTCGGATATATAAGGGAACACATTGCCCCAAACATATTTTTAAAGAAGTTATGAAAACTGATATATTCTTAGCTACTTTTGGCCTTGAATTTAAAAATTTCCAGGATGATAATTTTCATTAAAATTAATGGAAATTAAGAAAATATGTAACATAGTATTATTTTCATTTTACTTCCAAGTACATTAGGAATTTTATCTTCTTTTTCTTTTTTCTTTTTATTATACTTTAAGTTCTAGGGTACATATGTACAATGTGCAGGATTGTTACATATGTATACATGTGCCATGTTGGTGTGCTGCACCAATCAACTCATCAGCACCCATCAACTCGTCATTTACATCAGTTATAACTCCCAATCCCTCCCCCCTCCCCATAATAGGCCCCAGTGTGTGATGTTCCCCTTCCTATGTCCAAGTGATCTCATTGTTTAATTCCCACCTATGAGTGAGAACATGCGGTGCTTGGTTTTCTGTTCTTGCGAAAGTTTGCTGAGAATGATGGTTTCCAGCTTCATCCATGTCCCTACAAAGGACATGAACTCATCCTTTTTTATGGCTGCATACTATTCCATGGTGTGTATGTGCCACATTTTCTTAATCCAGTCTGTCACTGATGGACATTTGGGTTGATTCCAAGTCTTTGCTATTGTGAATAGTGCCGCAATAAACATACGTGTGCATGTGTCTTTATAGCAGCATGATTTATAATCCTTTGAGTATATACCCAGTAATGCGATGGCTGGGTCATATGGTATTTCTCTTTCTAGATCCTTGAGAAATCACCACACTGTTTTCCACAATGGCTCAAATCCCAAGTCTTATTACTATTTTATTGTTCAGAATCTTAAAAGCCATTTACCCTTCTGTTTTTCTGTAACCCTCAAACACTGATTCCCTTAAACAATGCATGTATCCACATAGTTTTAACCATAATGTCAATAGCAATAAATGGTAACTCTTTACCTTTAGTTATATTTATCCCACTTCTCATTCTTTATCTCTTTTCAAATGCCAAAAATTTTATCTGAATAAATTAAAGTCACCTCATACTCAATATGTCTAGTACCTAATTTCTCCCACATAACCATTATTTTCCCTTAACTGACAGTTGATGTAAAAAACGATTATTTGAAGAATTTCAAGATGACTAACTGGATATAAACTAGATATATGGGTAAAAGATGTCAACAAATCCCAGCAGTTTTTCCAGTGACAGCCTGTTTTTTATGTGTACCATCTTCCAGATTTTCACTGCCCAACCACGTTAGGAAAGGTGTTCTTGGTTTTTCCCCAGCCTATGTATTCAACTGGGACCTGCCTCTTCCAGTCCTCTCATCTACCGTTTTTAGAATAATCATTAAATATCACTGTCATAATACTTTCATATTTAAGCATGAATAGCTCCATTATTACATTATAACAAATGGAATCTAAATTCCTGTTCACTTTAAAAACTTTCAAAATCTGACAATACTCTATCTAAACATATTCTTTGCTCTATGCAATTCAGTTTCTTTACAATGTCAAATACATGCCATACTCAAAAGAGAGGTTTTTAAGATTTGCATGCTTGTTTCCATCTCCTACATTCTGGTTTCTATCTCATTTTGAATTAAACAAATATGTATTTATTACCCACTACATACTGTCTTTTAAAATCCAATGCAAGTTCTATTGTATTTAGGAAGCCTATGGCAGCACTCATTTATTTGTGGTCATCATTACTGATAATTTGAATAACTACCCTTTGTGGAGTGCTTACCACTGCCAGGTGGTCAGTTAAGCAATTTATGTACATCATCTCTTTTGTTACTCTTGACATCTCTGTGAAGTAAGTATTAAAATTCTCATATCATAGATGAGGAACCTGAGGATCAGCGCACTCTTGGCACTTACTCCAAGTCATGAAAAGTCTTACTTTGAGCTGAGAGGCTCATTTTCTCCTCACCACTTAAAGAGATAGAAAAGAGTGCATGAAAGTGATGAAGTGTTACATAGGCAAGAACTCGGTTTGTGTGACCCAAAGGACAATTGCAATTTAGTAGCAAGCTCATTTTACTATAAGTATTTTTCTACTTTGTAAAGATGGCACAAGTATATAAAATATTTTAAATTTCTGTAAAAATGTTACTTTTAAAACTTTTAAAATCTGATATTAGCATAAACAAGAAGACCTGGGCCTTATTTACAATGTTGAAGAGGCTATATGGCAATAGGCCAAGTTTGAACTGAGTCCTCCACCAACCAGTCCTGAATCTCATAGCCCCCTTTTCCCTACTTAATTGATAATATATTAGGTTCAAAGCAAGGACACCAGACACAAAGTATAGCTATGTTCTCTCTTTTTTCTCAACAGTTACTTAAGGCCTTCCTAGGCTCACGGATGCAAATTGAATTTAAATTCATAAGCAGACTCCCTCTATTGCTTGTCTTCATCACGACGCAAAATATGGAGCTGTAGCACATTTGATTCGATTCAAAATTAGGACCTTTATTGGCCTAAGACAAATAACCCCTTGTTGACCTTAAATCCCACAGAGATGCAAGCTTCCTTTGCCTAGCTCTGAAAGCCTGTCATAAAAAGATGCCTGGCTGGACGCGGTGACTCACGCCTATAATCCCAGCACTTTGGGAAGCCAAGGGTGGTGGATCACGAAGTCAAGAGATCAAGACCATCCTGGTCAACACGGTAAAACCCCGTCTCTAGTAAAAATATGAAAAATTAGCTGGGTGTGGTGGCGTGTGCCTGTAGTCCCAGGTACTCGGGAGGCTGAGGCAGGAGAATCGCTTGAACTCGGGAGGTAGAGGTTGCAGTAAGCCAAGATTGCACCACTGCACTCCACAGCGTGGACAACGGAGCAAGACTCTGTCTCAAAAAAAAAAAAAAAAAGGCTGACCACATCTCTGGTCAACCTTTGAGCTATGTCCAGCTATCTATAGTTCTTTACTTTCTTCTCCCATGCCACTATTCATGCTCATCCCATGCTTGGAGCAATCTTATTCACCCAATCATTATCTCTCAAGACAAGATTAAAACTGTACATAACATGACAAGTTTAAGACTGTACTGAAGAATAAAAACAAAAAGCAGTAAATTAGGTATAGAAAATAGAAGAGACTTCCAAAGTTAATGTATTAAAACAATAGTTTTTGTACTTAACAATTACAATAATAGAAATGATAATGATGAGGTTAATAACAACACTAAATAACATTTATTAAGTGGTTAGTATATCTCAGATTCTCTGTAAATCGTTATATACTTTATCTAATATAACACCAAAAATAAGATTAAAATAAGCCCAAGAAAGTATGCATTATATGATCCAAATTTTAGAGATCAGGTAGAGAGTATAGAGTTCTAGCAACTTGTCCAACACTGTACAGCTAGCTAAGTCGAAAGAGCCTAATTTGAATTCAGTTGCAACTGATTTGGGAGGAGAGCGTAATAAACTCTTATAATACCTCTTGTTAAATTATTAATCAGATTATAGCAATGACTATTTTTAGGAGCCTTTTTTGCAGTTAATGAAATTGGGAATACAATCATAATAATGATAATAATAGTTACAGTTTTCATTATTATTGTGTGGTTTTCCATTTACTCAAGGATTATTTCAGAATTTTTACAGCATTTACTATAGCTTGTTAAGCAAATTAATTAATAATGAAAGTACTAAAATAATGTTGTAGCCATTTAAATAACTTTAAAAGTGAAAAGGATATAAAATGGGAGGTATTAAGGTATCAAGTCATAGTTCTACTTTATATGAGATGGTTGAAAGGTAATAAAATCAATGGATATATATATACACACATACACATATATAGCTACTGTGATTTGACATAAAACATGTAATTACTGCAAACATGTTTATATATAAAAAATAAGCAGATAGACATTATTCAGTGGCTAATTTTTAAAATACCAATAGTAATGCTGTAAATTATATTACATCCATGGCTAAAATATTTCAGACCTTAACAGTGACTATTTTCACTTTGAAGGAAATTAGTGATGAATTAAAAATCCATAAAATAAATACAGAAATAATAAATAACAAAAATATTAAGGAAACAGCACATTATGGTATAGCAACAGTAACAACAAAACCTCCCAAAATCTAAAAAGTGAACGTGCATCTCTTCCTATCATTTCTCTGTGACCAAGCATGAACTTGCATAAAAGCAAATGATGTGTGTGTATGTATACCACACGTGTGACTTCTGTTCATTTCTATCATTTTTCACATACCATTCATGTTTTTAGAAGGCTTCAAGTTTTAATGAGTCAGTCTAACTGAAAATGTTACAAATATAAACACAAACACACACATATATTTGTAAAGAAGAAGAACTAGAGCACAATAAGACAAGTGAGATAAATGACAAGAATGGCGTCAGTTCCATTCTTGGCCTCCAGAAAGGTACCTATTATTTTGTCCTCTGCTTTGGAAACTAACAAATAAAGAAAATTGCATATGATTTGGGGCAAGAACATTTTCTTTAGTCACTGAGTTACTCTGTGGCACAATCATAGGAGATGGTGCCCAAATTGAAAGGGGAAAGAAAGTAAGAGGGTCATTAATGTAGATGTTACTGAGAAGATCTTTAGAAATAAATACGGGGGGAAAAGGAGCGGAGAAGAAGTGATATTCTTCCGGATTAATTAATACATGATGAAAGATGTTTGTCAATGATTATGTAATAAGTCTTGGTTACAGGAATATATTGACTTGCAACATAAACCTAACTATAGGTCAGATAGCCTCATATGAATCAATTCTTAACTTACTCTAATAAAACACATACCTCATAACCAAGCTAGATAAATATCATGTATATGACAAATCTTACAGAAGTCTCAGACTGTGGAGAGAAATCTCCCAAAGTTTAGTTATGATACTACCACTGTAATATAATACTGCTAAATATTTTAATGGTAATAAATACTATTAGGCTGTTTTGCTGTAAACAATTGGCTTAAAATCAAAGAGTTACAGGTATAACTAAATCAATGTGAAATTCATCTAATGAAGAACAGTTATTTGATACCTAATCTTGCCTGATCTTTTAACAACAAACAAATTTGTAATGCAACAATTCTACCATTAATACAACTTTTCTCACTAACGCCACTTGTTTGTGTGGTTTGTGTTTAGAAGTTACATCAACAGCAAGTTACTGGGCAACTACATCTCTAAGAGTGTGAATGTGGATTATTACCTGATTCTTGATGTTACAATTCTTAGAAGAAAGCAGTCTACAGTTTTTCTCAGAAGGGGGACTTCAAAAAGTTCATGGAAAATGAATATTATGAAAAAGCTATGGAGGTATTTCAATTTTTGTACCAAAATAAACTCATACTAATTTGATATATCATGACTGAACAGGAAATAGTTTGAGGCATTAAGAAGGATTAGACATCAGTTTGAAAAGAGCCCCTATCAGAGCAACATAAATTCTGCTAAAGTTGAAGCAAGAACAAACATCAGATTTAGGGTGAAGCATCGGTGGAAGAATGATGAAATCATTGATGCTTTATGAAAAGTTTGGACAATTCCCCAAATAAATCAGCAGTTTACAAATGATAACTTGTTTCAAGAAGGGAGAAGACCATGTGGAAGATGAAGCCTGCAGTGGCAGACCCATCCACATCACTTTTGAGGAAAAAAATTCATCTTGTTCATGTCCTAATTGAATAAAACCAATGATTGACAATAGAAACAACAGCCAACATCGTAGTCATCTCAACCGGTTGAGCTTATGCAATTCTGACCAAAAAATTAAAGTGGAGGAAATTTCCACTCAATGGGTGCCAAAACCATTGTGCCCAGATCAGCTGCAGAAAAGAGCAGAGCATTCATGGAAATTTCAAACACTTATAACAGGAAATGAAACATGTGTTTTCCAGTATGACCCAGAAGACAAAGCACATTCAGTGCACTGGTTACCAAGAGGTAGAAGTGCTCCAGTCAAAGCAAAAGTGGACCAGTCAAGAACAAAGGTCATGGCAACAGTTTTTTGGGATGCTCAAGGCATTTTGCTTCTTGACTTTCTGGAAAGAATTTTGCTTCTTGACCTTCTGCTTATTATGAGAATATCTTGAGAAGGTTAGCCAAAGCTTGAGCAGAAAACTATCCAGGAAAGCTTCACCACAGAGTCCTCCTCCACCACAACCATGCTTCTGCTCATTCCTCTTACCAAACAAGGGCAACTTTGTGAGAGTTTCAATGGGAAATCATTAGGCATCCAACTTACAGTCCTGCTTTGGCTCCTCTGGACTTCTTTTTGTTTAGTAATTTAAAATATCTTTAAAAGACACTCATTTTCTTAAGTTAATGATGTAAGAAAGACTGCACTGATGTTATTAAATTCCTAGGACCCTCAGTTCTTTAGGGATGGACTAAATGTCTGGTATCATCATTTACAAAAATGTCTTGACCTTGATGGAGATTATCAACAAGCAAAGCTTATATTTTTATCTTCTAGCTTCATCTTTCCATGAAAATTTTGAAGTCCCATCCTATATGTTCAAAGAATGAACAAGAAGGAGGCAAACTATTGAGAAAACACAATTTTATTTCATCTGTCTTTATTTCATTGTCTTTATTTCATCGTCTATACCTAACTTCTGGGCTGAATTACCGGGAGAGAAATTAAAGAACCTTCACTAAATCTTCTCCCCTGCTTAACTCACTGCACATGGATATTGTTTTGTTGACATTGCCTTTGGTGCCACTGCTTAAGGCACTCTGTAATATATAGATCTAATGTAATACTGTAAAATCACAGAGGTAGTACTAAAATGACTGAAGTTTGGGAAGCACTGAAATGTTCCTGGCAAATAAATTATATATATATATATATATATATATATATATATATATATATATATATGTATATGTATAAAATAAAATAAAATAATATAAAATATATATACAAAAATATATAATAAATATGTACGTATGTATACATATATATACACACACACACATACTCATGCATAGCTCTTCTATAGAGATATGTTCTGATAAATGTGTCATTAGGCAATTTTGCCATTGTGCAAATATTAGAAAGTTTACTTACACAAATTTACGTGGTATAGCCTTCTACATACCTAGGCTATACGGTATAGTCTATTGCTCCCAAGCTACAAACCTGCACTGCATATTATTGTACTGAATACTGTAGCCAATTTTAGCACAATGGTAAATGTTTGTGTATTTAAACACAAAAAAAGTACAATAAAAATGCAGCAAAGATGATAAAAAATGGTACACCTGTCTAGGGGACCTACCTTGAACAGAGCTTCCAGCACTAGGAGTTGTTCGAGGTGAGTCAATGAATGGGTGGTGAGAAAATGGGAAGGCCTAGGGCACTACAGCTACTACTGTAGACTTTGTAAATGCTTTACACTTAGGCTACACTAAATTTATAAGAAATATTTTCCTTTCTTCAATAATATATTAACCTTAGCTTACCTTAAGGTTAATTTTTTAAAATCCTTTGGTTCTTACTTTATAAGCTTTTTAATTTTTTTAACGTTTGTCTCTCTTTTAATAATACCCACTTTAAAACACAAGCACATTGTACAACTGCACAAAAATATTTTTTTTATATCCTTCTTCTATAAGCTTTTTCCTATTTTTAATTTTTAAACTTTTTTTGTTAAAAACAGAGACACAGCCGGGCGCGGTGGCTCAAGCCTGTAATCCCAGCACTTTGGGAGGCCGAGGCGGGTGGATCACGAGGTCAGGAGATCGAGACCATCCTGGCTAACATGGTGAAACCCCGTCTCTACTAAAAATACAAAAAACTAGCCCGGCGTGGTGGCCGGCGCCTGTAGTCCCAGCTACTCGGAGGCTGAGGCGGGAGAATGGCGTGAACCCGGGAGGTGGAGCTTGCAGTGAGCCGAGATCGCGCCACTGCACTCCAGCCTGGGCGACAGAGCG